>NW_026111677.1:320000-406152 GCF_024679095.1 Eriocheir sinensis
TCTTTCATTCTTTCCTTCATTCTCTCATTCTCATTCTTTCTTATTCTCATATTCTCTCTCTCTCTCTCTCTCTCTCTCTCTCTCTCTCTCTCTCTCTCTCTCTCTCTCTCTCTCTCTCTCTCTCTCTCTCTCTCTCTCTCTCTCTCTCTCTCTCTCTCTCTCTCTCTCTCTCTCTCTCTCTCTCTCTCTCTCAAAGCTCCCATCATCAGTGCTCCAGTGTAACACGATTGACTCCTTCAAAAACAAGCTCGACCGTCACTTCCTTCAACTTAATATCAACTAGAGTAGAAATGCAACGTTTTGGAGTCTTCTGATTAATGTAAAATCACTTAGGTTTAAGGACAGACCACCAAGTCTGGACCATGGGTTCTGTGTGGTCTGATTTTCTATGTAAATCTATGTAAATCTCTCTCTCTCTCTCTATAATTATCTCTCTCTCTCTCTCTCTCTCTCTCTCTCTCTCTCTCTCTCTCTCTCTCTCTCTCTCTCTCTCTCTCTCTCTCTCTCTCTCTCTCTCTCTCTCTCTCTCTCTCTCTCTCTCTCTCATTCCCATTCCCCGCAGGCTCATTTTCTCCTGCCCTCATCCTCGATATCATCTGGAACTTCCTCTTCCTCACTTATCTCTTTATAAAGTTGTCTCAAACCTGCATTTATCCTAACTTTTTCTTCACCTCCTGATCTTTCCTGCGTTGCAGCTCGTATTGTCCTCATGTTTTTTTTCAGTTCTTTTTTTTCCTTCGCGTTCAGCTCACAGTTCACGTGTCGTCTAATATTTAATCAGGTCTGAGGGATCCTGTTCTTTTCCTTTTTCTTTCCTGGTGATTGGAGATCCTCGGTAGCCCAGGTGTTCCCGCCTTGGCCTCGCCGACCCCAGCAGCAGTAGCAGAGGCAGAGCGGCGAGGGTCAACCCGAGATATTTCTGTATAAGGCAAAGGCATCGTGAGGTAGCGAAGCCGGCAACGAGTTTTTATCTTTCTACCCCCGCCCGCCTTTATAGACGGCACCATTAATAAGACGGTTCATGTCTATAAACTGCGCCCTCCGTTAAAGGGTAAAATAATACCGCGGTGGGAAGATTGTAGTTAATGTGCTCGTAATTACTTGTATTGATTCGCCTACTGATACAAGACGTACAGTTGTTATTTGTAGGACTCTTAAAATATTGTCGATATCTTGACCTGCATCCGTCTGCCTGAGCCATGAGCCAGCAGCTGCACGCTTGCTTTTTCCCGTCGCCGGGTTGCTGCGTGGCGTGGGGCGCGCCTGCCTCAGCACGGGGCAGCGGAGGTCGCGGTGGTGGTGGCTGCCGGGGCTGGGTTGTGACAAGCACCAGAGTGACCAGCTGGCGGTGCTGAGGATTACCAAGCCTCACGCTGGCCGTGACGTAATGCTGGTGTTAATGTTGATGATGCTGGTGTGTCAGAAGTGGTGGTGTTGGTGTTAGTTGTGGTGTTTTTAGTGGTCGTGGTTGTCGTGGTGGTGGTTGTGTTGGTAGTGGTGATGGTGATGGTGGTGATGGTAACAGAGATAATGCTAGTGCCTCAGAAGTGGTAGTGTCTGTGGTGGTTGTGGTATTAGTAGTGGTTGTGGTTATAGTTATTATAATTGTTGTTGTGGTGGTTGTGGTGGTGGTGGCGTTATTAGTGACGGGAATGTTAGTTCTTTATCTAAGCCAAGGTAATTGAATGGTCATCATCGTCATTATCATCATTGCCATTGCCAGTGTTAGTAGCATTGAGGGTAATAGTAGTGGTACATAGTTGTAGTGGCGGTGTTGTTGTTGTTGTTGTTGTTGTTGTGGCGGATAGTAATAACTGTAGTGGTGGCGGTGATCATGAAGTTTTTTTTTTCGTTGGAGAGGAAATGGAAAGGCAAGCAACACTATTTAAACGTGCTGAGGCAATACTCTCTACATTAAGTTAATCAGATAAGTTTTTTTTTTGGTACCGCATTCCCCACTGGCACATTAGCGGTGTTCCCTTTCCCGCACCCCTCCCCCCCTCTCCCTCCTTCCATTACCTCCACCTCCACCCCGTCTCCACTTAAGCACTTTCACTCCACACTTACTCCATGCACCCTCCACTAAACACCTCCACGCACTAATTACCTATCTTCATCCACTCTCCCCTACCTGGATGATTTTTATTCAACACGCTTTTTTTTCTGCAATATTGCTTACCTCACAGGCGCCACTACTGCATTTTCCTTATTTTTTGCTTTCATCTTCTTTTTCCTTATTCTTCCTCCTCCTCTCTCGCTTCCTCCTCCTCCTCCTCCTGTTGCTTCATCACTTGTTTCTTTCCGCGGAGAATTAAAGGAATGCAGCGATTTTTTCTTCTTAAACATCCACCTTTTTGTTTTGTTTTCCTTTTCATTTGTTTTATTTCTTACACTTCCCTCGTTTTCTGTTTTTCCTTTCCAGTTGTCTCTCTCTCTCCCTTGCTCTGTGTGTGTGTGTGTGTGTGTGTGTGTGTGTGTGTGTGTGTGTGTGTGTGTGTGTGTGTGTGTGTGTATGTTTATTTGCCTGTCTCTGTCTGTCTGGTTGTCTGTCTGTCTTCCTGTCTGCTGCGGTGTCAGGCGCCTTCCATCACCCCCTCGCCTTGAGCCAGACAGCAACTAAAGAGCCCCGTCCGTGATCCTGAGGCGGGGTGTCGCTTGGTTTGCCTTGAATCTCGCCGTTTTGATACCGTTCGCGCGGGCCGCTAGGCGTCGTGCGTCAGGCAGCTGCGGGGGTTGGTGCCGCGATTTGACTCACCGAAAGCCTCGTACAGCAATGCTCCCGTGGGTTGAGGGGTAATGATGGTTGTGATTCCGGCGGTGGGGATGTTGTTACGTTTGTGTTCCCCGGTTGTAAGCTGGAGTGCCGTAAGTACCACTTCTTCGCTGTGCTCTCATCCGAAAAGCTATGCAACCCCGGCGCATTCTAATTAATAATCCCCCTTTCTCCCCTCCTTGTGTTCACTGTTTTGGGCCTTTTGGCCATGGGATTTATTATGATTTTAGTATGCTATTTTTTTCTATAGTTTTTATCTATATAGAATAATGTAAATGTTTTCGAGAATTCGATGTTGTAGTTCTTATTATGAGTAACACTGTAATCATCATTTGCTGTAGCCAGAATAATACATCATAGGAATCCACTTATGTGCGAGACCGAGAGTTAACACACACACACACACACACACACACACACACACACACACACACACACACACACACACACACACATTCGTTAAACATTCAGGAAAGCCGAGGCGCAGCAGGTTTTGGACCTCGCCACCCGCGCTCCCATCAACACATCCAAACATATACTCGTTTTAATGGCTGCCTGCATTGGGGGGTCTGAGCAGTGAGTCTTTAGATTATAATATTGATCTGCTCTTATGCACATCGCTCTCCGCATCGTAGTTTCGTTCTTACTCTTGTTTTTGTTGTTATTTTTATGTTGATGATGTCGCTATTCGTGTAAAGTTAGTTGAAGACATGCCAAGGTCTTGCATAAAAGTGTAAAGTGCTCCTCCTTTAATGGCGAAAAGTTCCTAAATTGTTAGTTGCTGAAGGTCTAGACACATCCGCCTTAAAAAAGTTTCAAGCTGTAGGCGAGGATGTAAAACAGAAAAGATGATTATTCCTGGCTCTGTCGAGGAAGGAGATGAAGTAGGTAGTTAGGAAGAGTTAGTTAGTCGAAGGGGTGAAGGAACGAGCTCAAGTAAAAAGTTTTGTTTAGAAAGGGAACACAAACCGGGTAGCTGTGATGTGGTTAGAAAGTTCAAAAGAGCATGCAGCGAGCCTGAAATTGAGGATAAAACTAACAAGGGAAGCAATACTAAGGAGGACTGTGACAGGCTGAAGACAGTCATTTGAGGGAGGGAAGTTAATGAGGCGAATGGCCTTTGACTCCACCTTGTTTAGGCGAGGTGTATAAACAGAACCCCCCTCCCTTCCCCTCCCCCTCCCCCCACACACATGATGTTAATATATTACTGGGACAGACGGACAAGGTCACCATCATCATAATTGTCACCTCGCCACCACAACTACCACCTCCATCACCACCACCACTGCCACCACTGCCACGGAGGGCCAGACACTTTTACCCACTCGCCTCAACAGATAATCGCATCCAGGTGGAAAAATGTAATAATCGAACTAGGAGGAGAATCTTACCAAATTATCCTGTCAACGACCCGACCCGGCGGCGCGGGGGTCAAGGGGGGCAGGCCTCGACCCCCGCGACCCCGTGGTGAGGGGGAGATGAGGTCACTGATGCTCGGAGAGGAGGAGGAGGAAGAGGAGAACGAGAAGTAGGAAAGTAGAGGATGAGACGGAGCAGCGAGAGGGGAAGTGGAAGAGGTAGAAAATGAGGAAGAGAAGCATGAAGAGTAACTGGATCATGAAGAATGAGGAAGAGTGGAAATGTGGAGGAGAAAGAGGAGGTACAGGCACAGAAGCAGAATTAGGAGGAGGAGGAGGAGGAGGAGGTGTAGAAGCAAGAGATAGAATGCGGTAGAATAGGAAGAATGAGGTAGAGGTGAAAGGTGACTGAGGGACAGGAGGAGGAGGCGGCGGAGGCGGAGGTGGAGGCGGAGAAATGAGGTAGAGGGTAAAGGTGGAGGCGGGCGGGACAGGTGTATAACATGTTGTCTTCTCACCTGTTCTTACCTTTTGGTGTTTGCGTCGGGCTGGCTGTTGGTGTTTTCTTTCCGATGCTTTTCTTTCGCCTGCTATTTTATGTTCCTCCTCCTCCATCGACGCCCTCCTCTGCAAATATTGTTCCTGGATGCATATTTAGATTAATCATCCTAACTCTCCCGACTTTATCGTTCAGAGGGAAAGTCAAGTTGAGTTTATGCAGGGAATGTTGTTATGTTTTGGGTTTCCTATAAACTTCGCTATCTCGGGGCATCTTTTCGTAAACAGATTTTCATGCATGCGCGGATTGAGCCTGAACCCTCGGATGATCTTTTCACGATAATTATTCGTCCCGCACCTTGCATTATCCTGTCCATTTCTTTTTCTTACACTTTCATACGGCACCTCGATTCATTTCCAACAAAACTCGCCTATATATACTCTTTTCAATATGGTAATCTAGTTTCAACAGGACTCCCTCGCTAAACCTCTCGCATTATCCTGTCCATTTCTTTTTCTTACATTTTCATACGGCACGTCGTTTCATTTCCAACAAAATTCGCCTATATACACTCTTTTCAATATGGTAATCTAGTTTCAACAGGACTCCCTCGCTAAACCTCTCGCATTTGCATTTTTATTTTCCGCCCAATATCCGCCCGGGCAGAGAGAGGGACTCACTTTCCTGTCTTTACGTCAGACATTGGTTGGGGTGAAATGTTACCCTGTTCACAAATGTTCTCTGCTAGGGGAGGAGGGGAGGTGCCCGCGGCCTCTACCTGCTTGCTCTGTCGGGAGGTCACGCAAGGAGGAGGTGGAGGAGGAGCAATAGGTGGAGGAGAGGGTTAGGTCTGCTCCGGGTGATCGCCTCAGAGATAAGATTCTTGAGTTGTTTTTAAATGTACTTGTGTTTGGCCAAGATTTAGGACGAGGCGGGAAGGTGAGGTACCCAAGCTTGTGTGTGTGTGTGTGTGTGTGTGTGTGTGTGTGTGTGTGTGTGTGTGTGTGTGTGGGTGGGTGGGTGGGTGTGTATCTGAGGGTGAATGCATGATATTATGTGCGTGACCATGTGTTTGTGTTTGAAATGTTGGTGAAAATATTTAGTGTTGTTTCTAGTATTCCGGGTTGTGTGTGCGCCTCATTGTGTATGCATGTGTGTATATACGTATGTTTGATGCATGATGTGTGGGTTGAAAAAAGGAACCAGCCTTCTCTGTATCGTGTTGGAATGTATACCGTTCTGTAAATTTATGTTTCAAGCTCCTCCTCCCCCCACATATACCACTTCCATCACCACCACCACCACCACCACCACTACTATCACTACCACCACTGCCTTCACTACCACCACCACCACCACCACCATTTTAACACACCAGAGCACCAAAGTCCTCCACATATTATAGCACAACTTTGGAGAAGTGGAGAGAGGCAGAAGGAGGGAGTGAGGGACTAAATTAAGGAATTTGGACTGAACTGATAATATTTACACTATAAAACATGCACGAATTACAGTCATTAACCTAATTTACTCCATTTGCCCGGGTAGGCGCACGTACTGGTCCCCGCGGCCTACCATTATCGCATTAAGACCCCAGGTAAAAGTGCAAGTATTTTCACCGTGAGCCCGTAAAGGTAGACTGGTTGATGGTCCTGGGGAGGCAGCGTCAAGGCTCTATTGGCAGTGGGGAGGCTGGGGAGGGCGTGAGATGAATGGTGGGGGGGTTGAGTTGGGGATAGATGTAAGTGTTGCGGCTGGTGTGGGTGGTTATTTTGGTAGATGGTGATGAAGAGGTTGTGAGAAGGGAATGCAGGGGTATGGAGTGTAGGCAAGGGAAGAGCGTGAAATGAAGGGGGGGGGGGGGGAAATAGGCGGACGATTGTGTTGGGGATAAAAATAAGTGTTGTGGGTGGTTTGGGTGGTTGTATTGGGAGTGGAGATGTTGAGGGGTTATGAAAAGATGATGCGGGAGTATGAATGGGCGTGAGATGGGGGTGGCGAAGAGGGGAAGGGTTGTGTTTAGGGTAGAAGTAAGTGTTATTAGTGGGATGGATAGTTATATTGGTGAGTGGGGATGAAGAGAGGTTGTGAGAAAGAGGATGCAGGGAGTGAGGAAGGAAATGTAGAGGTGGGAAATGTAGGTTTGGGGGAAAGATAGGAACTGATGGGGGTTGGGGTAAGAGTGGGGATGATGGGTGGTGGGTGTTTGGGAGAGGTTAAAGACTGGAGTTTATAGTAGGGGTGCCAAGGGTGAGAGGGGTGGTGAGAATGTTGGGGTAAAAGTAAAGGAAGGACAGAGGGGTGGGGGGTGGGGGGGGGGGGCGGGGACAGGTGTGCCTCGCCTTGGCCTCACCTGGCTTAGCAATAATTCATTTTTTGATTCTCGTTCTCGTCGGTATTTCGCTTGTTTTCTCTCCGCGGGGGATTGTGTCTTCCCACGCGGCGTGCTGTTTGTTGCCTTGATTTGTGTTTTGTGTTGACCCGGATTATTTTTGGGTTCCTCTTTGTACTGGTTCGCTCTTTATTATTCTAGTGACCTTCTGTTTGCTCGGCCACGCTTCGTTACTACTCCGGCCGTTCTGTGCCGGTAAGGGTGGGTGTCTATTTTTTCCTCTTGCGGCTTAGTCTTAATATCGCATCAATATTTGTATATTTACACACACATTATTTATGGAAAGGTTTTTGTATATCTTAGCGAGGCTGTGCTGCGAGACTGCCTAAAGACTGCTTGGTACGGTTTTATTTTCATCTTGATGTATGACTAACACGTACTTTCCTTCTACCACCACCTCCGTTACTTCCACTACAAGGGCACGTATGCAAGCTTCGCCCTCAGTCACAGATCGCCTCATTGATAAGTCCCGCGCGCTTTTCCTTACCCAACGAATTCGTACACAAAATTTTCTATAAAGTATTTCCAGCAGATCGACTATCACGGTACGAGTTTCTCTGCGTGTAGCCGTGTACCGCCGCCGCCCTCCCCGTGTGTTGCTGTTGTTGTTGTTAGTTGCAGGGGTAGTACTGGTGGTGATGGTGGTGGTTGCGCTAGATATATACGTAGATGTGTTTTTTTTTGTGTGCGTGATGCATCAGCCAAGATTCACTCACGGTGCAACATTAAAACTAGTCGTGTTATTTTTTTTACTCTTGTTTTGGGCGTGTGTTTATGATGAAGGGGGTTGTGTGTGTGTGTGTGTGTGTGTGTGTGTGTGTGTTTGGGAACGAGGTTAGAAATAGTATGTAGGTTAGAATTGAATCACACACACACACACACACACAAATGGTTAGAGCGCAGCGCTGCCAGGCTTCACGGTCTGACAGGGCGGCGGTTGGAGCCCGCTCTTGCCGGATTCTTTCCGTTGACTAGGAGTGGTTGCTGTTCCCCCTTGAGCAAGAGGGATGGTGCGTGTGGTGTGTGAGATCCTGGCAGTACAGTACCCATAGATTGACGATAAAGAGCACTTGCTCATGTCGGGAGGGTAACTGCTGGCGATTACAAGCCCAACACGTGATCAGGCCGTGGTGAACTACACACACACACACACACACACACACACACACACACACACACACACACACACACACACACACACACACAAATACAAACTCAGCCTCATCACACCTATGATTGTGAAGTCGAGCATAATCATCATCAACATCAGCAGCCTCAGACGAAAATGACAACGTAGTATGTGGGCCCAAATTAGACTATTTCACTCATGCGTAGGTCATAAATCTACATAGCCCCACCGCCACCACAACCCCCCCCTCATCAACACCCTTCCCCCCACCACCACCAGCCTTCACCTGGTTTCCCTCCAACTCATATATATCATCATCCCTCACGCCGTCGCCTCAATCTGAATCTTTGCCCGAGACCTCGAAGGACAGGTATACATTTTTTATGGCGTTCCTAATAGGCTGCGCGTCCTTGGGTGTCGCTCTCCCCGGCGGACCCCTGACACCTGTGTTTTGACAAGGTGGCAGGTGCTGGCAGGTGCCCCGGTGCTTGCGTGGCCCAGTGACCTTGCTTGGCGGAGACACACCTGTTTCAGATATCTCTCCGTGACACTCCGGCACTCCTGAACCTTGGACTCGATCTCGCCGCTGGGAGACGACGGGAAGGTGCGCGAGTGTGTGTCACATTCCTATACAAGCTTGTTTGTTTATTTGGGCTTGCTACGTGTGTTAGTAGCCATCCGTCTCTGTTTGTATCAAGGTGTGTGTGTGTGTGTGTGTGTGTGTGTGTGTGTGTGTATTTATAACTAAAAGGAAATCATTTTACCATACTTGTTTCATGCCAAGGTTTCGTTCAGGCAAGCACGGGGATCAGGAAGGTAATTTTTCTCCTGGCTGCGGTGTTTCCTTCCATAACTCGCGCCCCGCAATGACTTGTTTACATCCACACTGCCTTTCTTCGCGCGGTGCTTTGAATATTTCCCTTATTTATGTTGTCACTTCTCCAAAGCCTCGCCGCGCCTCAACTGTGGCGTAGAGGCGAGGGGAAGGAAGGGAACGAGAGGGAAAGGGAGGAGGAGGAGGAGGAGGAGGAGGAGGAGGAGGAGGAGGAGGAGGAGGAGGAGGAGGGTAAAGAAGTCGAGGACGAGGAGGAGGATTGCTTGTTTTGTTTTGATGTGTATCTGTCTGCTTTTAGCGTTCACTTTCGCTTTCCTTTTGTTTTATTTCGGTTCACTTCTTAATCTCTCTCTCTCTCTCTCTCTCTCTCTCTCTCTCTCTCTTCTCTCTCTCTCTCTCTCTCTCTCTCTCTCTCTCTCTCTCTCTCTCTCTCTCTCTCTCTCTCTCTCTCTCTCTCTCTCTCTCTCTCTCTCTCTCTCTCTCTCTCTCTCTCTCTCTCTCTCTCTCTCTCTCTCTCTCTCTCTCTCTCTCTCTCTCATTTCTTTCGTTTTTTTCCTTTCTTTATATCATTCTCTTCTTTCTTTTTTCTTTCCTTTTTCTTTCTTTTTTCTTTTTGTCTCATTCTTTTTTCTTTCTTTCTTTCTTTCTTAACTTCTTACTTTCTTTCTTTCTTTCTTTCTTTCTTTCTTTCTTTCTTTCTTTCTTTTCTCTCTCTCTCTCTCTCTCTCTCTCTCTCTCTCTCTCTCTCTCTCTCTCTCTCTCTCTCTCTCTCTCTCTCTCTCTCTCTCTCTCTCTCTCTCTCTCTCTCTCTCTCTCTCACCGTCAACAATTAATTAAGCCTTCAACACGTATACCCTCACGACAAGCCAGTAAGTCTTCAGTCACCTCCTATCATCACCATCCTCCTGCTCTTCTTCTTCCTCCTCCTCCTCCTCCTCCTCCTCCTCCTCCTGTGACCTCTCCTTGACCCCTCGCTGCTGGCCTGTGGTGTGTTATCGTTCACTCGCAGCTGCCGGTTTCCTGCTGGGGGTCAGTGCGAGGGGCTGATGCAGGTTGGTATTGTCAGATGCTCCCATCCCTCACACCAACTATTTCCAAAGACCAAAAAGGAGGTTAATCGAGTTCTAATGAGTGTTCTTTTAGGTTCACGGTACAGAAGAAGGCTCAGACTACCACCAGGGTCATAAAAGTACCCCTGGAAATGCCCTAAACTCCCAAGAAAGACTAATAAATTACGTGTTCTTGGGAGCAGAAATGTTTAAAAATATGGCCCTGATGCTCGTTTGTTCCTCGCTGCCTGTCCCCGCTTGATCCCGTGACCCTGTGAGACGAGGTGACGCCCTTCGCCGTTGCCTTCTGTGGGCGCGGCCGGGGAGATGGTGAACCGTGGGTATGTGTATGTGTCTTGTGTTTTGTTGCTCGGTGGTCCGGCGCATGATTTATGATGGCTCAGCTCCTGCCTCGGTGTTTATTTTGGATGGTAGTGCTCTTGATGTTTGTTGCCTTCCTTCTTCCTTTCTCGTGTTCAGAGTTTGATTTTCTGTTACTTGTTTTTTTTTTTTTTTCCTTGTATTTAGTTTTGTTTGATGGCCAATGTTGAGGTTCCGGTGCTTGATTTTTCTCCCGTTGTGAGTTTGTTTTCGTTTGTTTTTTCTCTTTCGTTTTTTCTCTTTTGCTTTTTAGTTGTTTTAGCGATTTTTTTTTCTTGTGTGTACATTGTTGAGTTTGTTCTTCGATGTGTTGTGTTTCATTGAGTAGTTTCTTTCTTGTTTTGTGTTTGCTGTTTGTTTTTCATTTATCTTGCTGTTGCTGCTTGAGAGACGGACGTTGTTTGTCTTGTTTTGCTTCTGCCTTCAGTCCGGTTTTATTGCCTAGGTCGATAAAAGTGCCAGTTGATAGGTCATGAATATTCTCTCTCTCTCTCTCTCTCTCTCTCTCTCTCTCTCTCTCTCTCTCTCTCTCTCTCTCTCTCTCTCTCTCTCTCTCTCTCTCTCTCTCTCTCTCTCTCTCTCTCTCTCTCTCTCTCTCTATCTCTCTCTCTCTCTCTCTCTCTCTCTCTCTCTATCTCTCTCTCTCTCTCTCTCTCTCTCTCTCTCTCTCTCTCTCTCTCTCTCTCTCTCTCTCTCTCAAGGTCTTTGCCTCTACTTGCACTCAATTTATTATTACTTTTTTTCTCTCCCACACCCAATCATTCAACACTAGGTCATTTATTTTTTTCTAGCTTCTATTAATGTCAATGTCTTCACCCCTTACGCAACGCTGCTCTAATTTTATGTTCACTCGCTTATGGATTCAGATCTGCTTCCTGCTTTTATTATTTTCCTCTTTGATTTCTCTTCTCTCATGCCCGCGTTTACTGTTATATTCACGACTGTTTCACTTGTCATTCATTTCTTTCCCTCTCTGCTCTTCTCTCTTCCCTCCTCCCTCGTTCCTCCTTTTCCATTTAATTTAAGCTGCCACCCTTCTCGCTCCCCTTTCCACTTCCCCCAACCAGCGACTCTTACCTCACGCAACCCTCGCCTCGCCTATTCTTTTTCCTCGCCTCTTCTATTCCGCCCCTTCTCTTCCCTCTCCTGCCCCATTATCTCACCCTCACGTCCCTCTTCTTCCCTACTGTTTCCCCTCACGTCTTCCTTCGCACCCTTATTTCCCGCCCACCCACTTTCTTCTCGTCCTGACCCGTTCTCCCCTCTCCCTTTCGTTCGTCCCTTCCGTCCCCTGCCTGGTCGTAATCCTGTAAATAGTGACTCCTCGTTACTCCTCTCGTTAAGCGTCAAGGGAAGACCAACACGACGCGAGAACACTGTAAAAAAGGGTCAGGCTTGTCAATAGGGTACTGCAGTGGTTGGAGAGAGAGAGAGAGAGAGAGAGAGAGAGAGAGAGTGTTAGTGACGTATACCTGTTGTTCTCACCTGAAAATTTTATAGTTGGTGAGCGTCACCTTTATCTGCCTGACAACACCTGGCAATGTTATGGTGTCGCTTTGTGCTTTATTTTATTTTATTTTATTCTTTCTCTCTCTCTCTCTCTCTCTCTCTCTCTCTCTCTCTCTCTCTCTCTCTCTCTCTCTCTCTCTCTCTCTCTCTCTCTCTCTCTCTCTCTCTCTCTCTCTCTCTCTCTCTCTCTCTCTCTCTCTCTCTCTCTCTCTCTCTCTCTCTCTCTCTCTCTCTCTCTCTCTCTCTCTCTCTCTCTCTCTCTCTCTCTCTCTCTCTCTCTCTCTCTCTCTCTCTCTCTCTCTCTCTCTCTCTCTCTCTCTCTCTCTCTCTCTCTCTCTCTCTCTCTCTCTCTCTCTCTCTCTCTCTCTCTCTCTCTCTCTCTCTCTCTCTCTCTCTCTCTCTCTCTCTCTCTCTCTCTCTCTCCCCCTTTAAGTCCAGGAGAGAAGGAATGCCATTACTGGGCTCGTTTAAAGCCTCTAACTCATGTTCACCATCAACTAATATTCAGCTTATCACAGTTTCATGAGCTCTTCCGCCTAAACACGCTTTTAATATTCCTGCATTTTCTCCAACATCCTTTATAGGCGTGCCGCTGGGAAGAGTTTCACCTTTCAAAACGAATAAAAGAATAATTTCCTAATGAACACTTGCTATATAGGGCGCCAGGGAAGGAAAATGTGAAAAAACTTTTTGCCTCAGTTTTTTTTTTTTTTTGCTTAACAGTTAAGTATTCGAGTTTTCCTGAGGATGAAAGGAGGATAGGGAGGTGGGGGGAGTATAGAACAGCTGGTATTGTTCCTGATCTTAATGCTCATCCTGTACTAGATTGGATCACCTCTTTTTCGTGGCAAGAAGTAAAGAATGAAACGCCTTGATTCTCTTAGTTTCCTGTTTGAAGAGGAGGATGTGGCGGTGAGTAACAGCCGGCAGTATTTCTGATCCTAATAGTCACCCATTCCGTTGCTAGAGTGGATCACCGCTTTTTTGTAGCAATAAGTAAATAATGAAACGCCTTGATAATCCCAATTTCGTGTTTAAAGAGAAGAGTGTGGCGAGGAGTAACAGCCGGCATTATATCTGATTATAATGCTCATCCTATTCACAGAGTTGCTTCCTTCTTTTTTTATTCCGTATCAGTAAGAAGAGGAAGAAACGCATTGATCCTTTCCGTCACGTGTTGGGAGATGATCAAATTGGCCTTATTTTGCTCCTATTTGTTTTCCTTTTCCCGGAGTAGATCACCTCCATTTTCGTGTCAATATGTAAAGAAAGACACCTTGATTCTCTCAGTCACATGTTTTGAAAAGGAGGAGGATTTCCATCCTTGAAAGACCCACCGAAATTCACTCCTGCGGTTTATTTTCTATCCTAGTTGTTGTCCTTTTCCTAGAGTGCATCACCTCCGTTTTTCGTACTAATAAATAAAAGAAAGACACACCTTGATCCCCTCCGTCACATGTTTGAAGAGGAGGATTTTCCACGCCTTAAAACCAGCGCCGAAAACTTCTGCGATTTACGGTTGTTTTTACTCGTGTCCTCGTCCGTCTGTCAGCGCTAAGGCAACTTGGTCCCATTCCGTGGGCGCGCGGCACCGACGGGAGGGGGCCGCTGACGGGATGGGGGTTAGGGGGCGCTGACGGGGCTTGGGCAGGTCACTAAAAACAGGTTAAGTGATGGTGGTCGGTAATGGCTGGGTGGAGGTGCTGAAGTGAGTGTGATGGGAAAGTGTTAGATGGGGGCGAGGAAGAGGAGGAGGAGGAGGAGGGCGTTGTTAGTGGTCGTGGTGGAGGGTGAAAGTGGTGGTGATGGTGGTGTTGTTGGATTGGTGGTGATGGGTTGGGTGATAATGGTGGTGGTACGTAGTAGTAAGTGGTAGTTGTTGACGCTGGAGAAGTTCTTGTAAGTAGTAATGGTGATTTTAGTGGTGGTGATGGTAGTAGTGGTGGTGGTTGTGGTGATGACTGATGGATGAGTGCATGATGGATTGATGGTGATGAGAATGATGGTGCAAAGTGACGGTGAGTGATTGTGATGGTCTGGCACCAATATAATCGTACTGTGAGAGAGAGATTATTTGTTGCAGGCAAGAATGTTCCGTTGTGTGTTATTAATTGGAGAACCGGATGAGGCTCTCACGGCACTGCTCCCGCTGCTGCTATTGCTGGATCTACTGGTGCCAGGGGGGGGGGTAGGGTTGCAAATGGGAGGGCTGGGTTAGTGGGTGGTGGGGTGGGGCGAGGTTGGAGGCGGGGGGGGGTATGGGGTGGACTGGTGGGGGGGAGGGATAGGGGGGAAGGGGTGTACCAGGTGAGCGGGCTAATTATACCCGCAAATGAGCGGCGCCGTGACTACTTTTTGCAGGTAACAAGAGTTCTCCGTAGTGTGAACCGTTTCCCATTCTCTCTCTCTCTCTCTCTCTCTCTCTCTCTCTCTCTCTCTCTCTCTCTCTCTCTCTCTCTCTCTCTCTCTCTCTCTCTCTCTCTCTCTCTCGGAAGTATTTTAACGCTTCAAGATGGTATCCGGAAGAAATATGCGCGTTAATTAATAATATATCAAGGCTCGCGTCACCTTCTGCCTCGTTCATCTGCAGGTGTGTGGATGGCCCGTGAAATATGCACGTAAGTTTGGGATGGAAGGTGTGTGCTGGCGTAAGTGCTATGCCGGGGCTCGTGTGTGTGTATGTAAATATATATATATATATATATATATATATATATATATATATATATATATATATATATATATATATATATATATATATATATATATATATCAGTGGATAGGTGTGTGTGTGTGTGTGTGTGTGTGTGTGTGTGTGTGTGTGTGTGTGTGTGTGTGTGACCAACCCAATCACCAACTTATCAGAAACTTTACCACCACCAAAAACACGATTACTACTACAGCGACTACTACTACTACTACTACTACTACTACTACTACTACTACTACGACTTCTACTACTATTACTACTGTAATTATTACTATTATTACCACTACTACTACTACTACCACCACCACCATCCTGACAACAGCAGAAAGTTAAGACACGCTTCACTGCTCAATGCACCTTCATCACCATCGGCACCACCACCACCACCACCACCACCATCATCACCTTCACCACCACAAGGCCCCGGCAACTCCTTGATCTTTAGCGACGACGTGAGCGGACACCGGCAGCCACAAGGGCGCCGACACACACACACACACACACACACACACACACACACACACACACACACACACACACACACACCTGTTCTTATTTTTGTATATCCCATCTTTCTTTGACGTCAGTCTCTCTCTCTCTCTCTCTCTCTCTCTCTCTCTCTCTCTCTCTCTCTCTCTCTCTCTCTCTCTCTCTCCCCCCGTCACCCCCTCCTTCATTACACACAAACAAAAAAGTGCTTCAAGGGAGTGTTCTTGCGTGTGGCGGCGGCCGTGATGGTGTTACGATCCGCCTGCTCGCTCTTGTTATTTGGCCGCTTACTCACTCCCCCCCGGCTGACCTTGACTGTCCTGCATCGGTGGCGCAAGGGATTTTTTTTTTTTTTTTTTTTGTCTCCGTGGTATTTATATATTTTAAGAAGTCTAGTTTTTATGAGCACGATTTTTTTAAACAGCATACTTATTGTTCTTATTCTTATCGCCTTTTAGAATCATGGGCATTATTGTTTGTATTTCTATGATTATTTTATTTATTATTATTAATTTTATGAAAATTTGTGTCAGTGTTAACGGTGACGGTGGTGATTATAATGACTGCATATTTTTTTTTCTAAGAACAACATATGGTATAGTAAGGTAAAGGTAAAGTTATTGGCATATGCTGTAGCAGTGCGTGTCATCGGTGCTCATCTCCGTAACATTGGCCCTTGAGCCTGTGGTGGGAGGGAACCCATTACCCCGGGACACAGGGCCAGTGTGACATCCGGGTTAATACAGGTTACCTTCCCCAGGCTCCCCAGGTACCCATTTATCAATCAACCCGAGACGGAGGATGAACAGCTGGGTGAGCTGCACGCCGACTGCCCGGGCCGGGATTCGAACCCGTGCCCGCGGAGTAGACCACACCAGGCACCGCTGACCACTAGACCTAGAGAAGATGGCGCCGCAATAAACACTTGCCCTCGCCAATACGGGCTGGGGCCGACTACCATCCGGGCCCCTCAAGCAAGCCTACAAGCACTATAGGCATAGACGTAAAAAAAAAAAAAAAATAGAGGCGTATATGGTATAGTAGCTATAATAATATTAAAAAGTAGTAGTAGTAGTAGTAGTAGTAGTAGCAGCAGCAGCAGTAGTGATTGTATAGTATAACCATTTCAAATATATAGTCCATTTGGGCGTTCGATTCTGCGGGTCCTTTCCTCCCCTCTACTCTGCCACACAGTCCCAACCAACACCTATCCCTTCCTCTCATATGTTACCTATAGGTAACATATGAGAGGGAAAAATAGGTGTTGGGACTGTGTCAGAACTGAGGGAGGAAAAGACCCATAATCCTTATACAACTATTTGAAATGGTTTGACTATGGTAGTAGTAGTAGTAGTATAGTATTATTATTGTTATTATTATTATTATTAGTAGTAGTAGTAGTAGTAGTAGCCTGTCAGTTTGCTTAAATCTAAAGTATTCGGAAAACAAACAACACAGCCGCTTGATTTATTTACTTCCTCTCTTTTTTTTCCGCATTGGCTGCAAAGTATGACGGCGAGCCTGACTTGAGCGTTATCTTATTGTCACGTCCTTGAGTCACGTCCACGCGCAATTCACTTCGACTGATGCAAACTGGTGGAAACCTGAAGGGAGGGAGTGGTGATGCAGCAGTGGTGATGGTGATGGTGGTGGTGGTGGTGATAATGCGGTGGTGACATGACTGTGTGGCGTGATATTGTGCCTTAAAAATGATGATGATGGTGATGATGGAGATAGAGTTGTGGTGACGTGCCTTAGTGGTTATGGCATGGATGGTGGTGATAATAATGGATGTGACGTGTTAATGTGGCCGTATTACGTAGTTTTATCCCTTAGTGGTGGTGTTGGTGGTGGTGAGAATGGTGGTGATTGATATGTTCCTGTTGCGTAGTTTTTGTGCTTTGCTGGTGATATTGGTGTTGTGAGGATGTGTGTGGTTTTGGGGATGTGTGTTGGTTAAGGTGATAAGAATGTGTTGCATAGTGGCGTGCTGGTGATGGTCGGAGGATGACGTGTGGGTTTGATGGGGCTGACTTTTTGTGTGTGGAGGGGGAGAGGGAGGGGATCGTATGCCACCGCAAAATAAATAGTGTTCATAAATTGTGGTGCTTGCGGCTGACATGATGATGGTGATTCATATCTGTGGCATTTGCAGCTTGGTATAGTATTTTAGTGCTCAAAGCTGGATGCCACCCGCACACACTTCACTCTCTCCCCTCCAAACTACTTTTTTTTAGTCTTGTGGTAGTTGTAGTTTTTGTGATGGTGTTGGTTCATATTTGTGACATTAGGAGCCTTGGTATTAGTAAAGGCAGCGATTAGCCATTCTTCCCCAAAAAGAACAAGACAGTTTCCCCGCTGAGATGAGAGAGATTAGGCCCCCCGCGTGTGTGGATCAACACGTCAATGGCGGTGTCACTACAGAGCCGAGGGATTAATGTGTTCAACTGTATCTCTTGGTTTACGAACAGATGATATATGTATGAAGCAAATTTTTTTTTTAGCTTACATTAACCTTTTATTTTAATACTGCGTGTAAAACTGTCCCTGCCTTAAACCGTTTCCTTCATATTGATCACAAATAAATGGTGCATTTTCTTATTAATTTCATTTTTTGCATTTAATTATATGTAAATGTAAAATTTCACCTGTACTAAACAGAGCATATGCATGACTACGTCTCAGCATCAGTTTTTGGAGAACACTACACGGAGGTAAACAAAGTCTCCCCTACTGCCTCGCCTGGCCGGCCATGACAGAACGGAAAGGCCATTCATCCATCAGCGAAGACGCGCGAGCACGCCTCGCCCTCTTTACCTGGGCAGCGCAGAAGCAGGACGTCGAAGTTGGCAGAGATTACCCGAGGCGCGAGCACTGCCAAAAAAGCTTCTCATTCCTCGATACACAAACGATGACTTGCCGCGGGGCTTGGTAGTGCTTGCAAGGCTCGGAGGGTCGGTAAAGCTGAAAATATGGACGTATAAAAGCCGTCCCTTTGATCCTAGTGGCGGTGGTGCGGTGGTGGGGGCGGTGGATAATGGTGTTGGTGGAGGTCGTGGTTTTAGTGGTGAGGTGACGATGGTCCGTATGTTTCCTAGGGGGTGCGGAAGGGGGGCGCAGAGGCCAACACTCTCAGGGGAATGTTGTTTGTTTCCTCCCCACATGGTAGGCCTGAGGGGTGTTTACTGCTGCTTCCTGGGGGCATTGGGGCGCCACAGACCCCACTCATGCACGCAGTGACACACACTGACACACACACACACACACACACACACACACACGCACACACACACACAAGCCCACACACACACACACACACACACACACACACACACACACTTTTCTGCTACCAGTAGTTTTCATGTTCCCCAAAGCAACTGTAAAACCGTTCAGATCGACAAATACAAGTGATAACCACATTTAGAAAATAATTTTTTTCAGCCTCGCATACTGTTTGAACGCCTGCCAGTATCTAAATTGTAAATGTTGATATCACGATAAAAATTGAAATTATAGATAATTAATGATAATATAAATGATATTACTGATAGTAATAATAACAATGATTACACAAAATATAGTAATAATGACTTATAGAAACAAAATAAGTAGTAATAATATCGAGACATTATGGCAGGCTGGAAGGAGACTTGGGTGTAAGAGAGCGAATTTATTTCAGATTTGTTTTAACTTGTTTCCTAAAGGAGAGCAGTAACGAAATAAATTTGGAACAAACTCGTTTCCCCTCCAGTAATAACTAAAATAACATCATCATCATCATCATCATCATCATCATCATCATCATAATAATAATAATAATAATAATAATAATAATAATAATAATAATAATAATAATAGCAGTAACAATAAGAGTAAAAACAACGTCAGTAATGATGATAATAATAATAATAACAATAATAATAATAATAATAATAATAATAATAATAATAATAATAATAATAATAATAATAATAATAATAATAATAATAATAATAATAATAATAATAATAATAATAATAATAATAATGATAATAATAATAAAATGGATACTACTACTACTACTACTAATAATAATAATATTAATAATAATAATAATAACAACAATACTAATACTAATGAAACAAAAGGACAACAAAACTAACTAATAATCTCATCCTCATTAACACAAAACTCCGGTAACACATCACCTGCAACATTTCTAACTTTTCCCACACCCTTCAGCATTCTCTCTCTCTCTCTCTCTCTCTCTCTCTCTCTCTCTCTCTCTCTCTCTCTCTCTCTCTCTCTCTCTCTCTCTCTCTCTCTCCCCCCCCCCCTGCCAGCTGAGTGCCAGACTATTTATACCCGGCAGGTGGCGCGGCGCAGGGTCAAGGGCCGCCCCGGCTATATAGGTGTTTACACTCAGGCCGTGGTGTTGACCTCCTGCCAGCCAGGGAGGTGAGAGGAGAGAGAGGGAGAGAGAGAGAGAGAGAGAGAGAGAGAGAGAGAGAGAGAAAACAAACAGAATTTAAAGAAATACACAAGGAAATTACATGGGGAATGAAAGAGCGACATACATAATTTAAGAAAAAATTATATTAATAGATAAAAGTATTACATAAAAATTCATATGAAAAGTTTATGCTTCCCCCCACCCCCACCCTCTCCTTGCTAGCTCGCACACACACACACACACACACACACACACACACACACACACACACACACACACACACAGACACACACACAGACACACACACATCTCCATCACTAAAAAAGGCAACAAAATTATCCTCCTTACCCAAAAATAACATGTCCACCATAAGGAACAACAAGTAAACTGCAAAGGGCGGTTAAAACTTGTCCCTTGCCCTCCCCCGCACACCCTTGTCTTTCCCCCTCTCTGACCCCTCCTTTCCCCTTCGTTCCTCCCTCTCCTTTCCTCTTTCCCTCCCTCCCTCCCTCCCTCCCTTCCTTCCTCCCTCTCTGCCTTCCCTCCTTCCTGCTGCTCCTGGTGGGGTGAACGACCACGCCCGTCGTGCACCTTTAAAAATATTAATTACCGGGGCGGGCTGGGGACGCTGCTCACCTGTTGCGTCAGCAGCCGGTCCTCGGAGGCCAAAAGACAGCAAAAAGCCCGCAGTCCGTCAGGCGGACAAACAGCTGCTGCTACGCCACAGCTATAATACGACTTCGAAGAACCATGAGGAATACAAATGATTAGGCGACGTTAATTAATTGTTACTGCATAGTGAGCAAACACACACACACACACACACACACACTTTTATCTTGCTCATCCTTCTGCTGCTGTAAACAAGCACTCAAGTTGATAAATGCTTTGTTATATTTTATTTCTTTCGCCCTTCGTATTAACCCTTCTTTAATGTGTGTGTGTGTGCGTGTGTGTGTGTGTGTGTGTGTGTGTGTGTGTGTGTGTGTGTGTGTGTGTGTGTGAACGCGCGCGCGAGCGGCGCATTTGTGCACCCATTGATAAGGTCAGTTCTCGGAAGGGAATCATCTCGGCGTGCCTGAGGAGGGCCAGTGTCCTCCCCAACAACTGCATTGCTTACTGCTTCACCGCCGAGTCCCAGAGTAGCGGTGAGCCGTCGCGGGGCCTGCTCACCCTTCACTTTTGGGTCGCCTAATTCTGCCGCTGACCTATTTTGGGGAGCTCTGGCAGCGGGCGGCACGCGCAGGCCTCTTCCGTGAAATCTATGCCCAGAGAGATGCTTACGGTGCAAATTCATAAAGTTTAGGGACACGTGGCGCTACTGAGGGCCGCGACGCCATCACCAGGCCTTGCCGGGGTGCCTTGACCCTGGATGCCTGCCTGAGGGAAATGATGATGATGCTGATGATATGAAGATGATTTCCTGGTGGATTTGCGAAGTATAAGAGGGAGTCTAATAATTTTGTCGCATATTCTGCTGACGATGTTACTTGGTTGTTTCAGTGGTGAAGTACACGAAACAGAATCTTTTATATTTTTGTCTGTTGATTCGTGTGGTTGGATTAGCGACGGAGTAGAAATGTTGGATTTTTTTCACATGTTCTGCTGGCGATGTTTTCTTAGGCGTTTGACGTAATAAGTTCGAGATCCTTGCTGAGGCGATAACTAGAGTGAGAAGTGCTGTAACATTTTCTCATTATCTGCAAACTATCTTCTCGCAGCAAGGAAAAAAAAAGTTTGTTATTTTATTCT
This sequence comes from Eriocheir sinensis, assembly GCF_024679095.1. Classification (NCBI taxonomy): domain Eukaryota; kingdom Metazoa; phylum Arthropoda; class Malacostraca; order Decapoda; family Varunidae; genus Eriocheir; species Eriocheir sinensis. The sequence continues at coordinate 341,312 of NW_026111677.1, forward strand.
CGTTTGTCGCAAATTCTGCCAGCTATCTTTCTCCGGGATGTTCTTAGTTAGATTTTTATAGATGTTCAAGCTGGCCTCTGCTGCCATGGGGTTTTTATGCTCTGTGTTTTCTCAAGGGCTGCGATTATAATGATAAATTAAAAGAGGAAGACCAAAGAGGAGGAAGGGGATGGGGAAGAAGAAGAGGAGGAGTGAGTGGAGGAGAGGAAGGCGAGAATGATTTATATTACAAGTCTGCTTATACAATTGATAAATGTTGCAATTATCTTTTATCTTCATTTAAAGCATCATGAAGCTCGTTAGCAGCGTACTTTTATAAGCCAGCCACTTATCAGAACAAGTAATTCGTCTGATAATGATGAAAATTGACACGCTGCTGATAAAAGGAGTAATATCTTCCTGGATCTTACATGTTATTATAATAGTCACAACATACATCGACTTTGTTATAGTTTTTAGCCTTCTGACGATTTAAAAGTTCGCTGCACGGGCATGAGGCGGTGGATGAAGGCTTATCTAAAGGTCTCCAGTTACGTTTTTTTATGCTCACTAACTCATCGTGCAAGAAAAAAAAAAGACCAAATGAGTGACTAATTTTTTCGTGACCTTGCTGACGGAGCAACGAAACCCGACACCCTTGAAATGAGTCAGTTCTTGAGCCGCAGAAGTAAAAAACGTAACTTTAGATATACACAAAAAAGTAGAGCAAGGAGTGGGAGATGGGAGAGCAGGCGAAGGAGAGTTGAGGCAAGGGAAGGAAGGAGCCGGATCAGCATGTAGGAGCAGGAGATAAGGAGTGAATGACTGAGGAAAGGAAGGAGAGAAGAGAGGAAAAAGGGGCACAAGCAGAAGGGAATGAGTGAGGAAGCAGAGAGGGCAGAAGAAGAAGCGGAGGCAAGAAAGAGGGAGAGACGAAAGGAAGGCGGAAAGTAGACTTGGAATAGTAACAAGGGAGAGGAAAGAAAGGAGACAAAGTATGGAAGGAGCGGGAGCAGGAACATTTAAGGAGCGCGGAAAGGAGGAAGTGGAGTAGTTACGGAGCAGAAGTAGGAGCAGAAGCAGGAATAGGGAGGGAGAGAGGAAGGGGGGGAGGCCAGGCAGCAAGCACCACCCACACTTTGAGGCCACGAGCGGGCATGTCAAAGGTCTCGGTTTCCTCATCCCGCGGTTGTAAATCTGTTTTTAGCGAGGCGCCGCGAGGGAGCCGCTAATTGCCTGCAAGGTGTCTAGGTTCTTGCGTCTCTTTGGCAGGAACACGAGCGCTCTTTCTCCATTCTCTCTCTCTCCATTCTCTCTCTCTCTCTCTCTCTCTCTCTCTCTCTCTCTCTCTCTCTCTCTCTCTCTCTCTCTCTCTCTCTCTCTCTCTCTCTCTCTCTCTCTCTCTCTCTCTCTCTCTCTCTCTCTCTCTCTCTCTCTCTCTCTCTCTCTCTTGTCACTTCCTCCTCCCTCCTTCCCCTATTTTCTCTCTTATCTCTTCTCTAACGGCACCCTTTCCTTCCTTCCTTCGCCTGCATGCCCTCGGCTTCCCTTCCCTTCGCGTCCCTTCCCGTCCTTCTCTCATTTGTCTTCCTTAACTTAACCACTTGTCTCTTTTCACCCATAATGATCACCACTTATACCATAGATAGTATACTTGGGGGTCCTGTTCTTCCATCCCCCCCTAAAACCTTCACCCTATGCACCTTCTCTCTCTTCATATCGTTGTTAATCCTTAAGCATAACCACCCCTACCTTTATCATCCTTTCCCTTTCGTACCCTACCCTCTTAATATACCCCTTTCTACACCCTTTCTCTTCTAACCCATAAAAAACAACCTTACCTTTATCCCGTCTCCTCTCACCGCCACCTCCTCTTCCTTCTCCTCTGATCCTCCTTCCCTCCCCTCCCTCCCTCTGGCTTACCCGCGCCTGCGTTAATGAGCGCCAAACACGTGATGGGGAGACGCGCCCCCTTAGCCCAGTGGACCCTTCAGGAACTTCAGGTGTGGGCCAAAATGTAGATGAGAAGGAGGGGGAGGAGGAAGAAGGTGAAGCAGGTGGAGGAGGTGGAGGCGGTGGGGGTTAGATAAGCTGTTGGAAGTTGGCGGAAGAGAGAGGTCGAGCAGCAATCTTGGATCCTGTCAGGCCAACGACTCGAGTGTTTAGGTTGATGTATTCTCGTCGATGCATCTCCTGGGTACGCTCCGACTTGGCGCGCCGGGGACACTAAACCCTCCGGAGTGTGTGTGTGTGTGTACCTGTTCCGAAAAGTCTTGCCATAATAAAAAGAAGCGAAGCATCGAGAAGTTTACGTAAAAAAGTTAGACGCAACCGTGAAGAAGGATTGTACTCAGAACGAACTTGCAACACTCGGATCAAGAGATAGAGAGATGAATACCGTCATGCTGGGTTAATTGCAGTGAAGCGTAGGCGTGAAAATAATGCCTAGTGGGTATAATTTTAGCAGTGATGGATAATATTAGGTTTAGCTCGCCTCATTTAGCTTCACCGCTTCAGTCAGTTTGAGGCGTCTTAGGGGAGGTCAGTGTTGCCAGCTATAGCATGGGTACAAGTAGATCTGGCAACGAGGGCGGAGATGAACTGACAGCGGTAAAAGAGAGACAAGGAGGTAAGGGAAAATTAGACGTGGTGTCTGAGACCTTTAGCGGATGAAAGAAACAAACAAACATAAATATAATTAGAGTACGGTGGGGTGAGGAAGAGAATGGGATGGAGAATAGGTCAGGGCAGGGACGAGGGAAAGCACAGGTAGGGACGAAGGGAGGGAAAGAAAGGGGGGCTTGGCAGGGAGACATGTTGAGGATCGGCACCGCTGTAAGGTAGGTCCGTATTCGTTGGTAGGGGCAGGGGACGCGGAGGTATGGGATGGGGTGTTGCAGGGCTTGGCAGGGAGGAGGGACAGACCATCGACCATGTCACCGGCAAGGAACAGTACACGGGGCCGTAGCGGCGGCGATAAATGTTAACAGGCGAGATGGACATAGACGAATGGACAGTTGACAGAGGCCATGACAGAGGCTCTCGGGACGGAACATTAGCGAGACACCAAAGAAAGAGCTGAGTAAACAAAGTCGGTAAGAGGAGGGCTGATGTAAAGGGAGCTGGAGTGGCAGGGTATCTGTTAGGGGGGGAGGGAGAGGAGGGACGAACCCGCTGTGGATGACAGGGAGGAATGCACTCAGAGGCGTCGCTCCTCGGTTGTCCTCCTCACGTCGCAGGGATCTGGTAATGCTAAAGCAGAGTGGACTTGCCTGAAACATTACGGCGAGGGCGGGCGTTTAGTATCTCTTTGCTTGTCTTGCGGGCGACAAGTGTAAAGCATGCGACGGAGGAGGCCACCAGGTGAATGGACGAGGAGGGAGTGGGTGGCAGGGACCTCAAGAGGGCGGCCACAGGTGTTATTTTGAAGGTGCGTTGGGAAGGGAAGGAGTGACAATAGGGTGACGGGAAGTGAATAGTGAATTTCTGAAAGGTTCGCGCTGCAGGAAGCAGGAGCGGCAGCCGGAGGAGGTTGGAAGGAAGTACTCCGCAATTTTATCGATTCTTTGCGTTTTTTGAATTTTTTCTCGCCCCGACCGTGTTATGCGTGTCTTCCTGGCTGTAATTACTTCCTGCACGTTAGTTCACCTGCACGCGTGGCTCCCCAGACCGCCCACCAGATTCTTTCGCAACACCCAGGAAGTCGTGTGAGTGCACCTGACTTTTTAAAACACGACGACCAATCTTTCCAATTCGCTGCTTCGTTGTGGCCAGTATTACAATTTGATCCCTCGCACAAGTTCCTCGCCACTTGAAGATTCGAAGGACGATTTTTTTTTTATTCATTATTTTTTTCCCGAGTTTCCTTTTCGAGAGCACGGGATCGATGGACCCGTCGTGGCGGTGTTGGTGACGCGACGCAACAGGGGTATGGGAGGTAGGGGGGGAGGGTAGGAGACAGACATTGAGTGGGGGAGTGGAAGCAGACATTAAGGGGGGTTAGAGCCAGGCATGTAGCGAGGTGGAGGCAGGCATAGGGGGGTAGGTGGAGGCAGGCATTTGGGGATGGAGTGGAGGCAGGCATGGGGTGGTGTGGTGGCAGGGATGAGGTGGAGACAGCCGTGGGGCGTAGTGGTGGCAGGCAGTAGGTACGAAGGTGAGTGGAAGCAGGTAATTACGAGAGTGGGTGGAGATAGGTAAGAATAAGGGGAAAGCAGATTGGTGTGAGAGGGCGAAGTGACGCAACTGTAAGCTTATATTAGACATGAGACTGGTAATAAGGGCGGTCATGGGGGGAGTGGAAGGTAGTTGCTGTAGGATGATCAGTGAAGGCATTCGAAACTGACCTCTGCTCTGGCCACTGCGCCCGTTTGTTTATGCAGGAAGAGCGATTAAAGGACTTTTTTGTGTGTTTTATTAGTTTATTGCCCTGGAGTTGTTTCATAACTGCAAGATAAACGATGGTCTGGAATGGGACAGTAAGCACAGGGAGGCAGGGAAGGGGGAAGCAATTGGATGGTGTCAGGTGATCAGGCAAGAATTGGGTGCATGGAACTCACGGTCTTCTCAGCTCACTCATTCCGTCTCTTTTTTTTCTCTCTCAATCTCTCCTACAACTGGTATTACTCATGTATGTTGGTGGATGCTCGAGCCTGCCTAGTCTGTCTTCTTACTTTAACTTTAACGTGAAAAGCCGATAGTGGTGTCACCCAAGCCGCCGGTTTTTTAATATGCTCACTAGGGTTTGTTTCTTATGTATTTTGTCTTATCATCCTAAAGAATGGCATCGGGATATTGGATCTCATGCCTCTCCTTGTCTTGTTTCTTTTTGTCTGGTTGACTTTTGGTTTTTCGTTTCTGTTTTTGCTTACGTCCGCGTGTCGAGCAGCTCCCCTTGAAGAAAAAAATATATTGAAGTGAGCTATGGTTTTCAGACGAGGGAAGAATCGATGAGAAGGGGAGATAAAGGCAGCCCTCCGTTCTTCCCTTTGTATTGAGTTTTCCCTTCACTGCGAGAGATGGGAGAATAAGAGACGGGAGGCCGGAACCGATATCCCTCACCGAGCCGAGCGTCTTCCTCCCACCGCTAAGAGGCTTCGCTAATTACAAGCCGTGGACGTTTCTCTCGATAACAAGACATTAAAAAGGCTTCATGGACCGTGTAATAACTCAGCCGCCCTCCGCCGCCCACACGCTGAGGTCGGCCTTCCTCCCCCCGCCAATCGCCTGCGTCCATTCCAGTTTCCCGCCGCTGTGGGTTCCAATATGCAAAATGATGGACTATAAAACCCGTGCTGGAATTTTTATTTTTAATCAAACTGAGAGAGAGAGAGAGAGAGAGAGAGAGAGAGAGAGAGAGAGAGAGAGAGAGAGAGAGAGAGAGAGAGAGAGAGAGAGAGAGAGAGAGAGACAGACAGACAGACAGAGACAGACACACACAGACAGACAGACAGACAGACAGACAGACAGACAGAGAGAGAGAGAGAGAGAGAGAGAGAGAGAGAGAGAGAGAGAGAGAGAGAGAGAGAGAGCCGCTTTAACGCCGGGTTGCTGGGCTCCACCGCTCGAGGACACGGACCCGGCAAGTGGCAGTTCCAGTACCAGAAATGATTAAGGGAATAATATAAATTATGTGGCCTCGGCGCGGCAGTAAAAAAGGCGGCAGCTGTGTTGGCACCTCGCTCCGTGACGCGCCGCTCACTCCCGTTCCGCCGCCCCCATTAGTCTCCGGTAATAGGTGTGCGTCCCCTTGTGTGTCCCCTGGGCGGCGCACCTTTAGAGGGACAACGCGGCCCATAATGTCACCTCGCCTCTTTTTCTCCAGGATTAACTGAACACTTACTTTTTCATTGAGCATTTAAACATTACTCAAGCTCATTGCACGAAAAGTAAGCAGACCAACATTCAGCCGCTCATAAATTAAAGCCTTTTTGAAGTTAGTGATAATAACGACGCAGTTCTAGGAGGTCGTACTCATTTGCATGTGTTTTCCGTTTATCTAATCTTGATCACCTTCGAGAGTCAACAAGCCGTGAAGGCGTGGCGGCTCCCTTGCCGCCACCTTGCGGGCACCGGCGGACCCGCGGGTGGCGAAGGCCGAGGTGCTGGCGGAAGGCGGGTTGGGTGTGTCCTCCGAGGGTCAAACAGTGTGGTCAGGGGCGGGGTGCAGGTGCAAGGGGTCGAAGAGGCGTAGTGCAGCAGGGTGGAGGGTGAAGGGGCGTGGTGCAGCAGGGTGGGGGGTGAAGGGGCGTGGTGCAGCAGGGTGGGGGTGAAGGGGCGTGGTGCAGCAGGGTGGGGGGTGAAGGGGCGTGGTGCAGCAGGGTGGGGGGTGAAGGGGCGTGGTGCAGTAGGGTGAGGATGAGGAAGGGCAAGAAGTGGAGGAGATGGAAAGGAAGAGAAGGAAGAGGAGAAGGAGGAGGAGGAGGGTTCAGGTGAGGCAAATCAAGCACTACATAGCACCCAAGCAGTGTAAGTGGAGTACGCCTCAACTCTTCAGTCCCTCCTCCACCCTCCTGCCCACATCCCCCTTTCCTTGTTTGTTAAGGGCATACTTATCACCTCGAGACGCCAGGTTCCGCTGTGGAGGAGTCACCAGAATGAGAAACGGCTTTCCTAGAGAGAGTGTTTGCAGTGTGGTAAACGAGGATGATGTATGGGTGGAGTGGGCGGGGCGGTTAGTTGATAAAATAATGAATTAATATCTTAGACCCTATAGGCGTGTTTGTTATTCATGTAACTCTCAATTCAGTTTAAGGAAAGTGAGAAATAGTCAATTAGTTGAAGAAAATTACTATCCCCGAGAGAGGAAGAATGGGATGAAGAATGATAGTAATTAAATGGAGAAGGAAGATCTTGAACCGATGCAAGATTCTTCAACAAAAATCATCTGTAGTGTTATCACGGCAACAATTATTTTCTTTCTGACTCGGACTTTCTAATTCTATGTCACTTGCTCCGAGTCCCCCTCCCCCCCCAGCTCCCTGAGGAGGCCCAGTATTCACTCCCGCCCGGAGTATTGACACTCGTCCGCCACCGCCTCTGCCCGCCAGGCCTTCCCGGAAAAACTCCTTTCAGCCCTTACTCGTGTGTCCTCCACGAAGGGACGCTAAAGGGGAGCTGGAGGAAAGGAAGAGTAAGATGAAGTAAAAGAACAAGAACAGAAATGACAACAAGAATGGTTGATGCGTAACGACTGAAAATATTCTTAATTTAAAAGTTAATAATAACTTAAATTTAGGCTTAATTGAGCTAGCTAGATAAACTAAATTCACACACACACACACACACACACACACACACACACACACACACACGTACCACCTACTGATATAATGTTAGGCTCATTATTTCTTCAGCGAAGAGTTTGTGTATTCAAATCCCTGACCAGGTGGAGACAGATGCTAAAGAAGGCCTCGCCTCTCAACAGAAGCGGTGGTGCTGCAGTTCCTTTGAGTAGTATTGGAATCTTGGAGACTGGACAGCACGGACGCCAGCTCAATTCCTGTAAATAACATTCCGATCGAGTAAAATGAAGAAAAAAGACACACGTACGAGATTAAACGTCATAGGGTGGAGACAGGCAAGCAGGGAAGTGAAGCTGTGAGGGTCAGCAGCGAGGCGGTGGGGAGGGGGCTGAGGGCCGGTAACCTGCTGACCACGCCGCGGCAACACGGAACTGTTTGTGACGGCGAGACGCGTGCTGAGTGCTGTGTGACGCCACCAAAGACCCAACCCTCCCTCCCTCAGCCCCTCCTTCACCTTCACTCCACTGCAGCACCCCCCCCCCTCCCGCGCCCCGCCCCAGCCACCCACCTCGCCGAAGGTTACTTTTTATGTTTTTTTCGTCTTGATGGGAGGATTTATTCTCAGCCATTAATTCTGCCGACTCACTTATTGCTTCATTAAGAACTTTTTTCGTCTTAGTGTCATGAAATGCTATTAGCTTGATGCATGGGTCCATTAGTCGTTATGGGAAGTACAGCGGGGTTTGGCGGACTGTGAATGGATAAGTAAATAGATAGATAAATAGATAACACACACACACACACACACACACACACACACACACACACACACACACACACACACACACACACACACACACACACACTTCCTATCTATCCATATACCTATCTATCAATATCAATGTATCAATCTTAGGCACGATATCAAATTAAGTATTATAGTATATCGGGTAGCGCTAACAACGATCATGGAAGGAGGATGAGGAGAAGGAGGATGGGGAAGAGGAAGAGGAAAAGGAAGGGGAGGAGTAGGAGAAGGAGGACGGGGAAAAGGAAGAGGAGGAGGAAGAGGAGGAGGAGGAAGAGAAGAGGAAAAAGAAAAAAGAAGAAGAAGAAGAAGAAGAAAACGATGATTATGAAGAAAAGTAAGAAAAAAAGGATGAAAGGTTGGAGAAAATTTGACACTTGGAGCAATATGAGAGTCGAGAAATACCAGGTTATGAAAATATTATGAAAACTTAAGCGGGGAAAATGAGCGTCAGGAAATATAAAGTTAAATGTAAAAGAGCCGAGAAGAAAAATGGACGTCTTCCCACAACACACAATTAAATCCTCAGCGCAGGATCACCATGCGGGTCCTCTTTCTCTCGCTTCGTTTTTTTCTTTTTCTTCCATCCTTAATTTTTTTGCCTTTTCCTCTTTTTTTTTCCCTGTCCTTCATTTGCTTGCCTTCAGTTATCTTTTTTTTTTTTTCTTCCTCTTTCTCGGTCTCTTACCTTTTCACTCACCTGTCCCTTTCTCTTCTCTTTTCTCTTCTTTTTCTTATCTTATTTTCTCTTTTCTTTTCTTTTCTTCTTTTCTCTTCTCTCTCTCTCTCTCTCTCTCTCTCTCTCTCTCTCTCTCTCTCTCTCTCTCTCTCTCTCTCTCTCTCTCTCTCTCTCTCTCTCTCTCTCTCTCTCTCTCTCTCTCTCTCTCTCTCTCTCTCTCTCTCTCTCTCTCTCTCCCTACCCCTCCCCCTTTCCCCCCTCCCCTCACCTTGACACGCTCAGGTGCGAACATCCGAGCCTAGAAATTACTAGCCCCACTTTTTCACCTGGCCGTCTGCAGGTATTTACTGCGTCATAATTACCTTCGTTTAAGCAGGTAATGAAGCTGAAAGGTGCCAGACTCACCTGATTTACCGCCCAATCAGCGCAGCGAGGAGAGCCTGGCGAGGTCGGGGCGCAGAAAGATGGTTAGTTTTAAGGAGGAGGGAGATGGCCGGTCCTGGGGTGCGGATGGCCTGTTAGGGGAAGACACTGCGGCGGGGTGGATAAGAGGAGGAGGGGAAGGGGAGGAGGAAAAATAGTCAGGGAGGAGTGGAGGAAGATGTAAAAGAGGAGAAACAGGTGGAGGGGTGGAATGAGAAATGAGGACATAGTTGTCTAGTGAAAAAGTGAGGAAAGGTGGGAAAACTAATCAGGGAGGAGCGGAGGAAGATGAGAAAAATGAAGAGGGTTGGAAGGAAAAATGAAATGTTGGGAAAAGTGAGGAAGTGATAGTTATGAATAAAGAAATAGAGGAGGAATAGGAAGAATAGAAAATCAGGGAGAAGTGGAGGAGGATGACAAAGTGGAGAGAAAAGCAGAGGAGTGGAATAAAATATAATGAGACAGTAATGAAAGAAAATGTGAAGGGTAGACTGACACTGAGGCGGGGAGGAAAGGAGGAAGCGAAAGGGAGGAAAACTAGGCAGGGAGGAGTGAAGGAAGATGAGAGAGGAAGAAAATGATTAGGAATGGAATGAACAGATGTTGGGAAAAGTGATGAAGGGAAGGTTGTGTGTAAAGAAAGATGAAAAAGGAAATGGAGAGGAAACCAAGTCAGGGCGAAGTGGAAGAGATGAAAAGGATAGAAGAAGGTGGAGGAAGGGTGAAATGATAAATGAGGAGATAGTTGTCTGGGTGAAAGTGAGGAAGGAAATAAACTGAGGTGGAGAGGAAAGGAGGAAAAAGGTGGAAAACTAGTCAGGAAGAAGTGGACGAAGATGAAAAAAGGAAAAGGAGAAAGAAGCGGAGGGGTGGAATGAGAAATGAGGAATATTGTGAGGGAGGGAGAAAAGGAAGAAAAGGAAGGATAACTAGTCAGGGAGGAGTGGAAGAAGATGAGAAAAGGGAGGAGAAATAGGCGGAGGAGTGGAATGATGAATGTGGAGATGGCTGTCTAGGGAAGAGTGTGGAAATGAAGGGTGTAAGTAATGAAAGGAAGGAGAATTAAGGAGGAACACGCGTATGAGTGGAGTGGAAGATGAAAAAATGAAAAGAGGGAAGAGAAGGATCAGGAGAAAGAGTGAGAATGTTAGTCTACAGTGGATGAAGAATGAGGAGGGAAGGAAAAGAGAGGGATGTAAGGATGTGATTGGCGGAGGAAAGGGAAATGGGACCAAAACTAGTAAAGGAGGAGCATAGGAAGATGAAGGCATAGAGATAGATAGAGAGAGGTAAAGAAACTACTCTGCCGTGGGTGAGAAAGGAGAATGTGTGCTGTCTTTGGATGATAAATAAATGAAGAAAAACTAGTGAGGCAAGAAAGGAGGAAAAGTAAATAAAAAGGAAAAGAAAGGGGAAGAAGATAAGTGTTCTGTGGGTGAGAAATAAGACAAGGACGAAAGAGGGAGGAAAGAAAGTAGGAAAAGTAAGGAAGAAAGAAAAGAAAGGGGAAGAAGATAAGTGTTCTGTGGGTGAGAAATAAGATAAGGACAAAAGAGGGAGGAAAGAAAGAATAGAGATGGATGAACACCAGTATGGGAGTGGAGGAAAGGGTGGGAGGGGATGAGAAAGGGGAACACTTATTTTGTAGGTAAGAAATGAGGATGCCTGTTGTCGGAGGAAGAGATCGCGGGGATAGGAGAAAGAGATGGAAAGCCACCTCTCTCCACTCCCCCCCACCCCCCCACCCACCCCCACACACACAGAGGAGAAGGAGGAGGAAGAAGAGGAAGGGGGATGGAGGAACTTGTATATAGAGGCTGAGAAATGAGGAAGTATGATGTTTGAAGAAGAGATCGAGAGGAAAGAAAAAAAAAGAGAAAAATTAGTCAAGGAGAAGGAGAGTTAAGATGCAGAGGAAGAGGAGAAGGAGAATGAGTAGGAGGAAGAGAAAGAAGAGAGCAAAGTGGAGAAGAGGTAGTGTACAGAGGATGAAAAATGAAAGAGAAAAGAGGGAAAAGAACTAGTCAGGGAGGAGAGGAGATAGAGAGGAGGAGAGGAGTTGAGATGCCGATGAAGAGGAGAAGGATGAGGAAGAGGAGAGAAAGAGGAGAGGAGTCAATCTGCATGGGTTGAAAAACGAGAAAGTATGACATGTGAGGAAACGATCGAGAGGAAAATGGGAGTTGAGATGCAGAGGAAGAGGAGAACGAGAAAGAAAAGAGCGAGGGGAAAGGAGTTAATCTAGAGAGAGGGGGTGAGAAATGGGGAGGTATGTTGTCTGGGGCAGAGCGAGCGGAGGAAGGTTATGAGGTGAGGGAGGAATATGGAGATGAGGGCCCGCCTCCGCACGGCACCTCACGCCCCGAGTGCCGCCGGCTGGAGGCTCGTCAGTACTGCCATTAATAAGGCGTGGATTGCCTTCCTCCCCTCGACCCTCGGCGCGCACACACACACACACACACACACACACACACACACACACACAAACTTGATAACTTGCTGACAGCACTTATTTGTTAGTCCTTATAAACCTGCTGAATATATCACTGCATAACTAAACTCTCTCTCTCTCTCTCTCTCTCTCTCTCTCTCTCTCTCTCTCTCTCTCTCTCTCTCTCTCTCTCTCTCTCTCTCTCTCTCTCTCTCTCTCTCTCTCTCTCTCTCTCGTATTCGCTGAAAAATGAGGAGATGAGACAAGAGAGAGGAGAAAAGGATAGGTAAATAAAAGGAAAAAAAAATATTACCGAAGATTCAAGCTTGTAGTACCTCCCTCCTTACCTCTCTCGCTCCTTCCCTCCCTCCCTCTCTTTGCCTTTTCTTGGTGGAGGTGAAACCAACCAACCCGGCCGGCCGAGGAGGAGGAGTGTCCCGCTGAGGGCCAAACGAGATGCTGCTGGCCCGGTGTTCACGTCCATTGCGGGGCTCCATTTGTGAGGCTATCCCGGGAATGGCCGCTATCACCTCCATTTTCCTGCCATCATGCCTACGAGATGAGAGAGACAGGGGGAGGGGGGAGGGGGACGGGTTAGAGGATGGGCTGGGGATTGGAGGAGGTGCAAAGAGGGTGAAGCAATAGGATGGGAAGAGAGAGAGAGAGAGAGAGAGAGAGAGAGAGAGAGAGACTGGAAAGAGTGAAGGAGGGATGTGTTTGGGAGGGAGAGGTTGGATGTGTGTGTGTGAGGGGGATAAGGGATTGTGGGGGAGAGAGGGGATTGTGTGTGTGTGTGTGTGTGTGTGTGTGTGTGTGTGTGTGTGTGTGTGTAAAGGTGAAAGAGAAAGAAAAATGATGTAAGTTGTATTTGTGATGGAGATCGATAAATAGATAGAGCGATAGTTGGAGCGAAAGATAGATATATAGATAGATAGACGGAGAGTTATTCACGCCGTCTACTTGCATATTGTTGATGGAGTTAATAAGAATCATTCACTCGGCTGTCCACACCTTTGAATAGCGCATTGTGTGTTTATTAATTTCACACTTTAATTCAGCATTTCCTCTAATTTTGAAGCCTTTGTTGTCTTTTATTTCTCATTTTTATTCACACGCTAGGAGGTCTTCTCTCTCTCTCTCTCTCTCTCTCTCTCTCTCTCTCTCTCTCTCTCTCTCTCTCTCTCTCTCTCTCTCTCTCTCTCTCTCTCTCTCTCTCTCTCTCTTTTTTTTTTCTAATATACTTTTTTCCGGTAATAATATAATAATGTGTGTTCGGTGCCTTCGTCTTATTATTATACCTCATTTTATTGCCATCATCATTATTATTCTTATTATCATTTTTGTCTTTATATTCAGGGTATACAACATTTTATTTCCCCCGCCTTTGTCTTCGTTGCATTCAGCCTTGTTTGTTTGTCAGAGATCTCCCTTCGCTGTTCTCTTTTAAGTTTATTTTGTCGAGTTCGTTTTGGCGGAGCAGTAATCTATTTTTTTCCCCTCATTCTTTGTCTTCGTCTTATGATCTCGTTTGTCAGAATCCATTTTCATCGTTCTTTTAAGTTTTGACATTAAACTCTTCCATCTTCTCCTCAGCTTCTGCTCGTGCGATATAACGTTCCTCTTTTCCTTCTTATCTCCTCCAATTCGCATTCTTCCCGTTCCTCCTCCTCGCTTAACTACTTTCCTTCTTTCCTCTTCACTCCTCCACATTTTCTCCCTCCTCCTGTCTTCTCCATTTCTTCCCCTCTCCTTCACTCCCCTCCGTTCTTCCCTCTTTCTTAAATACTTTCCTTCTTTCGTCTTTACTCCTCCTTCTCTTCTTCCTCCTCTTCTCCTTTTCTTTTTCGTCTCCTCCATTCCCCTCCGTTCTTCCTTCTTACTTAAATACTTTCCTTCTTTCGTCTTTACTCCTTCTTTTCTTCCTCCTCTTTTCTTTTTCTTTCTCGTCTCCTCCATTCCCCTCCGTTCCTCCTTCTCACTTAACTACTTTTCTCCTTCCTTTTTTACTCCTCCGTCTCCTCCGACTCTTCAGCGTTTCTTCCTCGTCTCCTTCATAACTCTCCCCTCCCCACCATCTCTCCGACCTCTTCACCCTCCTCTCCCCAACACCTTTACCTCACACTATATACCCTCCTTCCTTCTTTTTACCTCCTCCTCCTCCTCCTCCTCCTCCTCCTCCTTCCTTCACCTTCTGCTCCCATTTCATCGAGGCCAACACATACCACAAGCATTATGTCTTCTAGAAGCACCTCCATCCTCCTCCTCCTCCTCCTCCTCCTCCTCCTCCTCCTCCTCCTTCTCCTCTCGCTTATTCAATAAATCTTTAACAGCTGGAAAAGTTCCGTCGGATTGGAAGCTAGCAAATGTCACACCTATTTAAAAAAAGGGGGACAAGTTTCATCCAGGAAACTATCGACCAATTAGCCTGACATCGATTGTTTGTAAGTTAATGGAGAAAATAATATAATAAATAATTCGCAAAATGGATTCCGTAATAAACGTTCGTGCGTAACTAACTTACTTGATTTTTCATTATATTTTTGAGGTGTTCGATGAAAGCAGATCAGTAGATATCATATATCTGGATTTTCAAAAGGCATTTGATAAGCTTCCCCGCCAACGATCCCTCAGTAAACTATTGGCGCACGGTATCTCAGGTAGCATTCACAGTTGGCTTGTGGACTGGCTCTCTGAGCGGAAACAGAGAGTAGTTCTAAACGGTATTTCATCTAACTGGCTCGATGTCAGAAGCGGCGTACCTCAAGGATCAGTGCTTAGTCCCATGCTCTTCTTAATTTGTTAATGATATCGATGATGGGCTCACTTGTAAAATATCAAAATTTGCTGATGACACAAAAATCGCCTGTGAGGTAACTCGACACTCGACGAAGAAGCATTACAATCAGATCTAGATCGACTTGCACGTTGGGCCAATCAATGGCAAATGAAATTTAACGTTGACAAATGTAAAGTGTTACACATCGGAAACAATAACAATCGCGTTCAATACGTAATGAATGGCCAACAACTTTCTGCAGAAAGTAAAGAAAAGGATCTTGGAATCATTATATCAAGCGATTTAAAGCCCAGTCAGCATTGTTCAGAGGTAGTTAAAACCACAAACAAATTGGTTGGCCTCACCGGACGAGTCTTTAATAATAAATCGGAAAAAGTAATATTAAAACTGTATAATTCGCTGGTTCGATCCCATCTAGAGTACTGTGTACAGTTTTGGTCTCCTTATTACAGAAAAGACGTAGAAAAGTTAACGGAGCGTAACAGAAATGATTCCTAAGTTGAGAAATTTATCTTATGAACAAAGGCTTAAATAAATAAATTTATTCAGCCTATCAAAACGAAGAATGCTAGGCGATCTAATAGAAGTGTTTAAAATGTTTAAAGGATTCAATGATATTAATGCGGAAGATTACTTTACAATTGATCGATCAAATAGAATAAGAAGAAATAACAATTTCAAGATAAGTGGTAAAAGATTCTCGTCGCACGAAGCCAAACACTTCTTCAATCGAGTCGTTAATATTTGGAATTCTCTACCCCGTGATGTCGTTGATAGTACAACAGTTACGGCCCTTAGGAATAGATTAGACAAGCATTTTGAATCCAACCAGCAACTAAGATATTACTCACTGTCGTAATAACGTTAAGTTCTTTCAAATACTGGTGTCCTTGTACGTTTTTATCGCCCGGTTAGTGGTAGCAGTAATGGTAGTTCTTTCCTCTTTCCTACTTAATTTCCATGCAGTTTTTGCATGCTGCATGGTTCTTTTTCCTTTCCTGCCAGCTTTGGCTGGAGGGATGGGGGTGGGGGGTGGGGTGGGTGGGGGGGGAGCCCTCGCCTCTGATGTCCTTCATCTTTCACCTTTGCTTAAATAGTTAGTGTCGTTTGTCACAAATAACCTCGTAAGAACCATCAGGTCTGCTGTTGTTTGTGTTACTTTGTGTATTTTTGTGTTCCTCCTCCTTTCCTTCAGTCTCTTGGCACACGTTCCGGCTTTCCTGTCCTCGCTACTCTCACGTTCATCACTCACGGCTCTCATTGATATACCTGTTAAAGATATTAGATGCTAAACAAACACACAAACACACACACACACACACACACACACACACACACACACACACACACACACACACACACACACACACACACACGCAAAGCCCGTTTTAAAAGTATATTCGAATTTGAACATTTACTAGGAAGACTTTTCTTTTATTGACACATGCCACGCAGTATCTCTCTCTCTCTCTCTCTCTCTCTCTCTCTCTCTCTCTCTCTCTCTCTCTCTCTCTCTCTCTCTCTCCTCCTATCTTAACCACAGGACTCGCCATCAATTATATTTTTTTCCCCTCTCGCTTAAGTTTCTTCCTCCTCCTACTTCTCGATCACCGCCTCTTCTTCGTCCTTCATTTCCTGATAACTTTGCTCCCGCTGTTTTCCTGCTAATCATCTACAACGTACCTGCCTCTACTCTCTTCCCACTACTCGTCTCCTTCTTCCTCCTTCTCCTTCCCACAGATGTTACCTTCCATGCTTGTAATGAGCTCGTAAAGACTAAGGAGAATGACAGTAATTTGACGTGGCAGGCATGAAGCGCATTCCAATTGTGTGTGGGGAGGGGAGGGAGGTGTGTGTGTGTGTGTGTGTGTGTGTGTGTGTGTGTGTGTGTGTGTGTGTGTGTGTGTGTGTGTGTGTGTGTGTGTGTGTCACCCTTAACAACTTGACCTTTCTCAATATTGTGGCTTAGAAATATATAAAGGTACTCAACACACACACACACACACACATTTGGTACTGTAATCGCCACCACCCAGACAAAAAAAAAAATCATCGAGAGAGAGAGAGAGAGAGAGAGAGAGAGAGAGAGAGAGAGAGAGAGAGAGAGAGAGAGAGAGAGAGAGAGAGAGAGATCAGACATCCAGACAGACAGACAAGCAGCAGAGACAGAGATAAAAGCAAGAATATTCGCGTCAATAAAGTCTCAAGGCACCACACCCCACCCGCGCCCTCATTCTTGGCTCATGTCTCGTATAAACGTCGACCATGTGTTGGGAATACCGGTAGCGAGAGAGAGAGAGAGAGAGAGAGAGAGAGAGAGAGAGAGAGAGAGAGAGAGAGAGAGAGAGAGAGAGAGAGAGAGAGAGAGAGAGAGAGAGAGAGTAAAACTAACCCCATTCAAGCATAAACAGAGACCACCCTTACCATTGCTCATTTCTAGTGGCAAGGAACCTCAATTACCATGATAATTAACCGACACAACACACAAAGGACATCAAGATCCTGAAGCCCGTATTCCTAAACCATTCGACGCCAAAACACACACATTTGACACGGCATTTGTAGGAGTTTGGACATTTTCAGGGGTAGTTTTATGACCCTGGTGGTAGTTTAACCCGTCTTCTGTACCATGAACCTACGGAAACACTCATGGCAACCCGATTATCTCCTTTGGGGCCTTTGCAGTAGTTGATGTGAAGGGTGGAAGCGTTTGACAAGACCTACTTTAGCCACCAAACGAAGACGCGAATTATTAGTCATTCCGGCCAAAGATCTCCCCTCTGAGCAACCTTTAGCGGGAAAACACTGAACGTTCCCTGAGCTATTAACGAGAGTAAGTGAGGAAATGAAGTCCCGAGCATTTCCGAGAAGCCCAGCCCTGCCCATTAAGCATCGCGTGAATTATTGAGGAAAACAGGCGAGAAAACTAAGGCGGGATTCGTTGTGTTAATCTCCTGCATGGCAATCTCATGGGGGTAAAGAGGTGTGAAGGATGAGATTTTATGGGGGTGTTTGAGGGGGGAAGAGTGATCGGAGGGGCTGGGAAGGATGTGTGGGAGGGTGTGTGCGCGTAGGAGGGGGATGGTGTGTGGAGGGGTGAAATGAGGGTGTTTGGAGGGTTGGTGTGGGGACTGTGTTTGGAGGTGTAGGGGGGATGATGTTTGGAAGGGTAGGTGTAGGGTGTTCGGAGGGATGGGGTGGGGAGGGTGTTTGATGGGGTACGGAAGGGAGTTTAGAGGGGTGGGAGGAGGATGTGTGAAAGGGTGAAGGGACACGTGTTCAGAGGAATGATGGGGAAGGGTGTTTGGATATGTAGGGTGAAGGTGTTGGAGGGGTGGAAGAGGGTGTGTGGAGGTGAGGGTCTGAGGAGTAGGGTGTTTGGAGGGTTGGTGGGGGGAGGGCTTGCGGAGAGGCAGGGGATGGGTGTTTGGGCTGTTGGGGGAGGGTGTTTGGAGGGCTGACGAGGGGATATGAAGGGTGGGAAGAGGGATGGAGCGGAGGCGGGTGGGATGTGCTTAGGACTATGCTGCTTCCTTGTTGTGGTCTTATTATTGATAGTGGTGGTTTTTTTTGTCTGTTTGTTTGTGTGTTTGTTGTTTTCCTCCTCATGGTTAAGGTGGTCTTGGTACTGGGAGTGGTAGTGGTCTAGTTGTTGTTGTTGTTGTTGTTGTTGTCGTTGTGTTTGTATACGTGTTACTAACCTCTAGTCTGTAGCGCACACACACACACACACACACACACACACACACACACACACACACACACACACACACACACAAACTTGATAACTTGCTGACAACACTTATTTGTTAGTCCTTATAAACCTGCTGAATATATCACTGCATAATTAAACTCTCTCTCTCTCTCTCTCTCTCTCTCTCTCTCTCTCTCTCTCTCTCTCTCTCTCTCTCTCTCTCTCTCTCTCTCTCTCTCTCTCTCTCTCTCTCTCTCTCTGTGTATGTGTGTGTGTGTGTGTGTGTGTGTGTGTTTGTATGTGTGTATGGATGCAGCGGACGAACGGACGGATGAACGGACTAATTCTGGGGTCGGATAAGTGGATATTTTGCGCGCTGTTCGGACATCGACACGGATATTCGGACGGGCGTTCCCGAGCCACTAACGGTACAGAGGTTAAGGGTGTGGCCGGGTGGCCTCCTGATATTTGATGCTGTCCTCCCTCTTCTATCCGCGGGGAGGCAGGGAGGAGACAGGGCGGCTGGCGGGGTGAGAAGGAGGGTAGTAGAAAGGGACGCATGCAGGTAAGGAGTAGAGGGCGGAGAACGTATGGAGGAGATGGAGGAGAAGGTATGGAAGGAGGCAAACAGAACGACCGACAACAGATAAATAGAAAAAGGAGATCGGCGGGAAGACGGACAGACAAATAGAGAGGCGGACAGGTAGTGGCAGACAGGTATAGGAAGAAAGTTAACGTAGGGGTGACTATAGGAAAAGGAATGGGGATGCTGCTGCTGTGTGTGTGTGTGTGAGTGTGAGTGTGAGAGAGAGAGAGAGAGAGAGAGAGAGAGAGAGAGAGAGAGAGAGAGAGAGAGAGAGAGAGAGAGAGAGAGAGAGAGAGAGAGAGAGTAAACACGGGCAAGCAAGCATTAGACTTACAAATCGAGGCGCCTAACTTATGCTAAGAGAGAGGCAGCCATTATATTCGGCGTGATATATAAGAGATGAGAATTAAAGGTGTTTGGAATATGGATGCTTTCTAATAAATCTCTCTCTCTCTCTCTCTCTCTCTCTCTCTCTCTCTCTCTCTCTCTCTCTCTCTCTCTCTCTCTCTCTCTCTCTCTCTCAACACAATTAACATAGCCAGCATCCACACAATCAGGAAATTTCCTCCAATATTCCTTTTCCTTGACCGACTTTTCCGCTTTTATATAACCACACAAACTTTTTTTCCTTCTCGTCCCCACCCCATTGCCCTTTCCCTCATCCCTCCCTCGTCTGTTCTTGCCTCCTCGCCCTTCTACCCCCGCCCGCCGCAGTGACTCAGCTCTCCGCAGTCAGGTCGAGGCGGTGGTCAGCTCTCGGTAATGCCCAGTGTTTGTCGGCAGTACGGTAGGTCACCCCCAACGCCCTCACTTTAGTTAGCCTTTCGACACCAGTTACTCAGCGGCGTGTAATCAGGTCGGGTCCCTCCGCAAAGGTTACGCTGGAATGGCCGGTCGCTGCATGCTCTGTTTCTGCCCGGTGGTTATATTCCCTCCTTCCGTCTGTCTCAGTTTTCTTTCTCTTCCTCGCCGTCCGTTTCTGCCCTACCGAAAGTCTCTCTGCGTGGTTCCAATTCCTTTCCCTTCTCTTGTTTTGGACGGTCGTTGCTTTATTTCGCCCGCTGGTTATTCCCTCCTTCCGTCTGTCTCAATTTTCTTTCTCTTCCTCGCCGTCCGTTTCTGCCCTACCGAAAGTCTCTCTGCTTGGTTCCAATTCCTTTCCCTTCTCTTGTTTTCGACGGTCGTTGCTCTACTGTTGCCTGGTGGTTATTTCCTCCTTCCGCCTGTCTTAATATTCTTTCTCTTCCTCGCCGTCCGTTTCTGCCGTACCGAAAGTCTCTGCCTGGTTCCAATTCCTTTCCCTTCTCTTGTTCTCGACGGTCGTTGCTGTACTGTTGTCTGGTGGTTATTCCCTCCTTCCGTCTGCCTTAATTTTCTTTCTCTTCCTCGCTGTCCATTCCTGCCCTACCGAAAGTCTGTGTGCCTGGCTCTAACCCCTTTCCCTTCTCTCTTATATCTCATTATTTTTGCCGGTCGCTGCTCTATTCCCGCTCGGTGGTTATATCCTCCTTTCGTTTATCTTATTTCTCTCTCTTCGTCTCTGGGTTACCGATAGTCTCTCTGCATGGTTCTAATCTCTTTCCATTCTCTCCTATTCCCCATTATTAACGCCTTTCGCTGCTCTGTTTCTGCCCGGTGGTTAGCCTATTCCCTCCTTCCGTTGACCCCACCTCTCCCTTCCTCTCTACCCCCCTCAGTCTTACCGAAAGTTCCTCTGTCTCGCTCTGATGCCTTTTCTTTCGCTCTTATTCCAGGTTATTGTATTCCATATTAAAATTCCCTCTGCATTATTTTGTACATTTTCCTTCTCTCTTCTCATTATTGTCTGTATTACAAAAAAGTCACTCGTCATGATTCTTATGCTCCTTCCTCATTCCAGCGTTTCTCTTTTCCTCAATAACTTCGGGCATTTTGGGGGTTACATTTCGAACTGTCGTAATTGAATCTCATGCGTACATTTTACTTGGATTGGTGGAAAGATGTACTGGCAGGTAGGTAAGAAAATATGCTGGTTTTGTATAGAAGATTGCGGGTAAGAATAAGTTGATTTGTTAGATTAATTGAGAGAGAGAGAGAGAGAGAGAGAGAGAGAGAGAGAGAGAGAGAGAGAGAGAGAGAGAGAGAGAGAGAGAGAGAGAGAGAGAGAGAGAGAGAGAGAGAGAGAGAGAGAGATTAGTAATATATTCAGACGACATTAATCATTATCTGATGAACTGACACATTGACATTCAAAACCACACACACACACACACACACACACACACACACATTGCTCCGGTAACTCAATCGGTTAGAGCGCCGTGCTGCAAGGCTTCACGGCCAAACAGGCGGCGGTTCGAGCCCCGCTCAGGCCGGATTCTTTCCGTTGATTAGGAGTGGTTACTGTCCCCTTTTGAGCAAAGGGGATGGGGTGTGTGGTGTGTGAGGTCCTGGCAGTACCCAAAGATTGACGATAATGAGCACTTGCTCACGTCGGGAGGGTACCTGCTGGCGAAAGCAAGTCCAACTCGTGATCAGGCCGTACTGAATTACACACATTCACCCATCCACCATGGCCTTCACCACAGCTTCCCCTACCCCCCCAAATAAAGAAGATGAGAGATAGAAACTGAATCAAACCAACACACACACACACACACACACACACACACACACACACACACACACACACACACACACACACACACACCAGTTCCATCCTCACACCACTGACCCAGCAAGCACCACGCGCCTCGTACCCCGAATAAGGACTCTCGCATCACCTCCTAACCTCTCATCAACCTTCTTACCCACCACAAAAAAAAAATAAAACTGGACCTATTAAACCGCCCCTTCCCTTGCTCTCCCTGACTCTCTTCCCTCCTCCTCCCTCTTCTAACCTCTCGCTTCTCCTTCTTTCTCCTACGGTCCTAACCCTTCTCCTCTTCTTTTTCTGCCTTCCTCTTCCCTTCTCTTTTCACCTCATCTGGACCTAATAATTTCCCCTTTCCATGTCTTCCTGCATCTCTTCCCTCGTCCTCTTCTTTTTCTAAACCCTCCTCTCTTCCTCTTCCTCCAACTCATTCTTATTTCCTCCTCCTCCTCCTCCTTTCTCCTCCTTTTTCTTCTTCCTTCTACCCTTTTTCTTATCATCCTCTTTCTCTTTTCTTCTACCTCCTCTCTTCTCCTCCCCCTTTCTTCCTTCTTCTACCTCGCACCAATTCTCTTCTCATCCTACTCTTTCTTCTGTTTCCTATTACCCCTTCTTCTCTCCTCTTTTTTTTTTCCTTCCCCTCCTTCCCCTCTCCTCACCTCCCCTTACCTGGTCAATCAAGGCGTGGTGTCCGTGCGCGTGTCCAAAATTCTCCAAATGCTTCCCAGATTCCTTGAAGAAGCTGCTCGTTGACTCTCGTTGACCTCGCTTGGGCGGCGGCTGGGGTCACGTGGTTGCGGGGTTAGGTCAGGCAAGGAGTGCAGGTCATGCAGGCGCTTCACTTCACTTTACTTCATTTCACTTCACCTGCCGTTCAAGGAGTTGGTCGGTGCATGTTTTATCATTTTTTTTATTTACTTTTCAATCTTTCTTTCGGCTTTCATCTGTCTGTCTGTTTGTCTGTACTCTCTCTCTCTCTCTCTCTCTCTCTCTCTCTCTCTCTCTCTCTCTCTCTCTCTCTCTCTCTCCAGCTCCACCTTCTCTTTTTTTTCAGGACCTTTGCTGGGAACGAGGCGAGTCCGGATCCGGTTAGTCCAGTTCGGTTTATTCGGTCACGCTCGATGGACGTGTGTGTGTGTGTGTGTGTGTGTGTGTGTGTGTGTGTGTGTGTGTGTGTGTGTGTGAACGTTGGTGTAGTACGTAGAGCATATTTATTTTTCTTCCGGCACGTTTTTTTTTTTTTTTTTTTTTTTTAGTTTTCTGTTCAACATTTCACTGATTTTTTTTCTTCGAGGGAGATTTCTTTTTTATTTTTGTGCACTGTTTTTCGTTTTTTTTCCTTTCTCTTTCATATTCCTTGAGATTTCCTTCATATTCCTCGTCTTTGGTATAGTTTTCCTCCCATTTTGTTTCATATTCCTGGAGTTGTTTTGTATTTCTCGCCATTTTTTTTTCATGATTCTTGTCTTCATTTTCATTTTCCTCGCCTTTTGTTTCATATTTCTTGGCTTCATTTTCATTTTCCTCGCCTTTTGTTTCATATTTCTTGGCTTCAGTTTCATTTTCCTTGCCTTTTTTCATATTTTTCGGCTTCAGTTTCATTTTCCTCGCCTTTTTTCATATTTCTCGGCTTCAGTTTCATTTTCTTGCCTTTTTTCATATTTTTCGGCTTCAGTTTCATTTTCCTCGCCTTTTTTCATATTTCTCGGCTTCAGTTTCATTTTCCTTGCCTTTTTTCATATTTTTCGGCTTCAGTTTCATTTTCCTCGCCTTTTGTTTCATATTTCTTGCCTTCAGTTTCATTTTCCTCGCATTTTTTCATATTTCTTGGCTTCAGTTTTATTTTCCTCGCCTTTTTTTCATATTTCTCGGCTTCAGTTTCATTTTCCTCGCCTTTTTTCATAT
Source organism: Eriocheir sinensis (assembly GCF_024679095.1). Lineage (NCBI taxonomy): Eukaryota > Metazoa > Arthropoda > Malacostraca > Decapoda > Varunidae > Eriocheir > Eriocheir sinensis. The sequence continues at coordinate 364,490 of NW_026111677.1, forward strand.
TTCTCGGCTTCAGTTTCATTTTCCTCCTTTCCTTTTTCATATTTCTCGGCTTCAGTTTCATTTTCCTCGCCTTTTTTCATATTTCTCGGCTTCAGTTTCATTTTCCTCGCCTTTTTTCATATTTCTCGGCTTCAGTTTCATTTTCCTCGCCTTTTTTCATATTTCTCGGCTTCAGTTTCATTTTCCTCACCTTTTTTTCATATTTCTTGGCTTCAGTTTCATTTTCCTCGCTTTTCTTATTTCTCGGCTTCAGTTTCATTTTCCTCGCCTTTTGTTTCATATTTCTTGGCTTCAGTTTCATTTTCCTCGCATTTTTTCATATTTCTTGGCTTCAGTTTAATTTTCCTCGCCTTATGTTTCATGATTCTTGGCTTGTTTCCTTTTCCTCGCCTTTTGTTTCATATTTCCTGCCACTTTTTCATATCCTTACCCTTCTTTTTACAACCTTCTTTTTATATTCCTCTCCTTATATCCCTTACCTTTTGTTTCCTATCTTTTTCTTCTTTGCATCGTAGTTTTTTTCTTTACCTTCCTCCTCCTCCAGTTGTATATTTAACTTTCATTCTTACGTTTAATCCAAATATTCCTCTACCCAGAAATCTTGCAATAATTTATTCATGCCTGTTTTTGTCTTTCTTTTTCTCCTCTTTGGTATAAACGCCCATTTCTTCTCATTTGTACCACTGTTGTTTTCCCGCCACAAACACTGATTTATCTAACTTTTCTCTCCCGTTCCATCCACTTTATCATTTATTCTACTTTCAGTGTTCAGTTTTCCTTCAGAACTAAGTATTTTCTCACTTTCCATTGTCTCCTCCTTCTCCTTCTCCTTCTCTTCTCTTCTCTTCGCTTCTCCTTCTCCTCCTTCTCCTTCATTAGTCAGGGAAATGATTGCCGCTTATTGGGGAAAGGAATAAAGTAAGAGCAACGAATCAGTGAACCGCAAGATTGAGTTTTATTCTCGTGTATAAAATAACAGTTCTCAGGCAGTCACGTCCGTTCATCCGCCTCCGATACTTCATTATTACGTCTTCTTTTCGTCAGGGCATCACTCTTTCCATCTCTCTCTCTCTCTCTCTCGCTCGCACACACACACACACACACACACACACACACACACACACACACACACACAACAACAACAACAGGAAAGAGAAAGGAGGGCGTGAAGGAGGAAAAGGGGAGGAAAATAAGAGAGAGAGAGAGAGAGAGAGAGAGAGAGAGAGAGAGAGAGAGAGAGAGAGAGAGAGAGAGAGAGAGAGAGAGAGAGAGAGAGAGAGAGAGAGAGAGGGAGAGAGAGAGAGATTTACATAGATTTACATAGAAAATCAGACCACACAGACCCCATGGTCCAGACTTGGTGGTCTGTCCTTAAACCTAAGTGATTTTACATTAATCAGAAGACTCCAAAACGTTGCATTTCTACTCTAGTTGATATTAAGTTGAAGGCAGTGACGGTCGAGCTTATTTTTGAAGGAGTCAATCGTGTTACACTGGACCACTGATGGTGGAAGCTTATTCCATTCTCGCACTACAACGTTCGTGAAGAAAAATTTGGTGCAGTCTGAATTTACTTATCTACATCTGAGTTTTACGCCATTGTTCCTCGTGCGCAGAGTGTCATCGATCATAAACAATGTTGATCTGTCTACATTCGTGAAACCATTAAGTATTTTAAAACATTCGATCAGTTTTCCTCGGAGGCGACGTTTCTCAAGAGAGAACATGTTAAGGGTAGAAAGCCTTTCTTCGTAGGATTTGTTGCGCAAGGAAGGGATCATTTTCGTTGCCCGACCCTGAGCACCTTCTAATTTAGCAATATCCTTTGCATGGTGGGGGGACCAAAACTGTACCGCATATTCCAAGTGGGGTCTGACTAAACTGTTGTAGAGCGGGAGTATTACATCTTTATTCTTGAATACAAAGTTTCTTTTAATGAAGCCCAACATTCTGTTCGCTTTATTTGCTGCATCGATGCATTGCTGTGAGAATTTGAGGTTTGACGCGATTTTGACCCCCAAGTCTTTGACGCATTGAACGCTTTTGAGTTTAACGCCGCGCATTTCGTATTCGAACTTCTTATTCCTCGTTCCAACTTGAAGGACCTGGCACTTGTCTACGTTAAAGGGCATCTCCCATCTATCCGACCAAGCTGAAATTTTGTGCAAATCCTCTTGGAGGCTTTGTTTGTCTTCGTCAGTGAGAACCGAGTTACCAATCTTTGTGTCGTCTGCAAATTTACTAATGCGGTTATTGAGTCCAACATCCACGTCGTTGATATAAATAATGAAGAGCACTGGGCCAAGGACCGAGCCCTGAGGGACGCCACTAGTGACAGGCGCCTACTCTGAGTTAAATCCGTCAATCACTACTCTTTGTTGTCTGTTGCTCAACCAATTCGCGATCCATTGGTTTACTTGACCGTCAATACCTATTTGCTTTAATTTGTAAAGTAATTTATGATGCGGGACTTTATCAAACGCTTTCTGGAAATCAAGATAGACTACGTCCAGTGATTTGGTTACGTCATAAACAGTGAAGAGGTCGTTATAAAAGGTTAATAGGTTTGATAGGCAGGATCTTTTGTTTCGGAAGCCATGTTGTGAGTCCCCAATCAATGAGTGGCTTTCAAGGTAACTCACAATTTTGTCTCTAATTATGCCCTCAAGTAGCTTACCTACAACCGAGAGAGAGAGAGAGAGAGAGAGAGAGAGAGAGAGAGAGAGAGAGAGAGAGAGAGAGAGAGAGAGAGAGAGAGAGAGAGAGAGAGAGAGAGAGAGAGAGAGAGAGAGCAAACATTAATCCTCTCGTCTCACACCTTTTCCTGTAACACACACACACACACACACACACACACACACACACACACACACACACACACACACACACACACACACACACACACACACACACACACACACACACACACACACACACACACACCTTTCTCCTGAGCACACAGACCCACATAATCTCTCCTCCCATTCCTCTCAAGTCAACTACCGTGTTCTCCTTGCCTCTTGATCTCTTGACAGGCGAGGCCGCGGAGCAATGTGGGTGGAGGAGCGGAGGAAGGGGAGCGTGGATGCCGTGGGAAGGTTGAGGTGCTGGGGACGGGACGTGGGGGAGGGGACTGAACTGTGGGGATTCGAACTGGAGGGTGACTTGAGGCTGAAAAATTGCATGTGCAGCTCTAGGAAAAGAATGATAGACGAATGTGGTTGCTGGGAGAAGAATGAGGTGGTGAGGACCGTACGTGGCGGCTGTAGAAGAGAATTGAACTGAGGAGGATAACTGAGGTGGTGGAAGGTGACGTGGGGCTGAAAGATTGCATATGGAGTTCTAAGAAACGTATTAAAGTGTAGTGTGGATGCTTTAGGAAGGTTAAGGTGGTGGTTAATGCTGTGTTGAGGGTGTGAGAAGAGTGTGTGCTGTGGAATGTGACGTGGGGCTTAAAAATTGCATATGGAGTGCTAGGGAACGTATTAAAGTGGAGTGTGGATGCTGTAGGAAGGTTAAGGTGGTGGTTAATGCTGTGTTGAGGGTGTGAGAAGAGTGTGTGCTGTGGAAGGTGACGTGAGGCTGAAAGATTGGATGGGGATCTCTAGGAAACGTATTAAGGTGGGATGTGGATGCTGTGGGGGAGGTCAAGGGCCGTGATGCTAATGCGTGGAGGCTCTGGGAGGATAGTAGATGCTGTGGAAGGTGACATAAGGCTGACTGATGGGATGCGGACCTCCAGGGAAAAAAAATGTACTATGATTAAAGGGAAGGTTGAGGGTGATGGGGATTGCATGGAGAGGAAGTAGGAGGGGAGTGAACTGTGGAATGGCATTAGAGACAGTGGAAGGTTACTTGAAGTTGAGTGAAGGGATCCAAGAAAAAAATATTTAAATGGAGTAAGATTAAAGGGAAGTTGAGAGTAGTATATAAGGAGGGAGTAAACTAAGGTTACTTGAGGTTGAGTGAGGGGGTCCATGGTAAATATTTAAACGGAGTAAGATTAAAGGGGAGTTGAGAGTGGTAGGGAGTAAACTAAGAGGAGACAGCGTTGGGTCGTATACAGAAGTGGTTTCAAGGATATGGATTAAACAAATATTGATTTACTAAATCCAAAACCATATTGAAAACATTTATATGCATATCAGATAAAGGTCAGCCATTTATCATCCCATTTACAATAAGCTCAGTGAAAATGGAAAGAAAATACTTATAGATCATACTCTTATCAAAACATTACCGTCAGTTCTTTTCAGATATTCATTTTGGCTCAGAATGTTATGAACGATGCTGCAAACACTTTTATATAACTTTGTCTCTCAGTAGACGAGGATCCTTTGATGACGGTGCTGGGGAATGCTGTAGTGCGGGGTTTCAAGAACAGTGAATGATTATAAAGTTAAGATAAAGCTTTAGATAGGAATAAATGTGGATTCCGTGATAGGGCGGTGAGAAATGCCAGTGATTGGGGGATGAGAGTTATCGACAGAAATAATAGTTGTATGGCTTTAAGAGGACAGCGAAGATTGGTTTTAAAGTGGACTGGAAGAGAATGAGGGAGTTTGTAGAGAGTAAAGACGGTCGTTAAAGATAAGGAAAAGCCATTGGAGAAGTTTGGATGCTTAGGAAGAGGAGAGGATGCTGAGATACAGAGGCGGAACTGGATGGGAAACGGAGAGGATGGATAATTGGAGGGGGGGGGGGGAGATGAAAGGTAAGGGAGAGAAAAGGCAGGGAGGAATGGCGAGGAAATGGGTGGAGGCAAGGAGAGTGTATAAGGTTAGGAGAGGAAAAGAGAGGAAAGAAAGGGGAAGGGAAGGGTGAGAGCATAGGGTTGAGGGAGGGAAAGAGGAGGAGGAGGAAAGAATTACAGGTAGGGAAGGGTGAGGAAGGGAAAGGGGAGATGGGACAACGAGGAATGGCGGGGGAAGACATGGGAAGAGAGGAAGGGGATTGGATATGGGAGAGAAAGGGGAAAAGAAAGGAGGAATAGCGAAAGAAAAGTGTAGGGAAGAGTGAGAGAATAGGATTAGAATAGGGAAAGGAGGAAAGAATCGGATAGGAAGGGTGGGAAATATGATTGAAGGAGGGATGGTAGAAGAAACGAATTAGGGAGGTGAGGAGAAGCTAGGAGGGAAGACGGAAGAAATGGATAGGGAAGGGTGAGGGGGAAGGAAAAGGTAGAAGGAACAAGGAGAAATGACGACAGCAACGGGTAGGGAAGGGTAAGGGAGATAGGCAAGGGGGGGATGACGGAAGAAATGGGCAGAGATGGGTGAAAATATAGGACTGGGGAAGGGAAAGGAGAGAAGAAGCGAGGAAGAAAAGCGGAAGAAACGGGTAGTGAGTGACGGACGAGGGATGGGCTGAGGAGGGAGAGGGAAGGGATGGGGCTGGGAGAGACGGCGGGTGAAAACGTGGGCAGGAGAGAAGGGGGAGAAGGGGAGAGAATTTGAGGAGATACACGGCTCACTCCTCTTGCTCGGTGCTGTGATTAGGCGGCTGTCTTTCCCGCTGTCATTACCCGGATGATGGGTTTACTCTGGGCCTGTCAGCGTTCTCTTAATTGGCTGTTTTCTTGATTGACTCGCTGTCTCTGGTTCTCATTACTATTCCTCCATTATCTGCCTGTCTGTCTTGATGCTTGTGTCCATTCTTCTCCTGCCTCGGTCCGTTTCGTCTTGCGTCGGACGTGATTTCGTTTCTGTCTCGGCTTTTATTGGTGAGAGTGGCGCCGGCTTTTTCTGGCTTTATTTGGCGTGTGTTAAAAGGGACTCAGTGATTTGTTTTTCTTCTGTTTTGATTTGATTCTCTCTGTCTTGACTCACTGGCGCTTATCTAACGTTGGTGTTTCAGGGGTTTGTTTTTTTCCTCCTCCACCCTCTCTTCCTCCTCCTCCTCCTGACTACTCCGCTGCGTCGTGTGCATGGCCTGTTGGGTCTGGTGCGGCCGGCCGTCTGTTTGTATACATCCTGCTGATAACATTGATACCTCGAGTCGTGTGGACATGGGCGGCGGGCTGTCAGTGTACCCATGCAGGTTGTCCGTGAGTGTTTGTGTGTGTGTGTGTGTGTGTGTGTGTGTGTGTAAGAGAGAGAGAGAGAGAGAGAGAGAGAGAGAGAGAGAGAGAGAGAGAGAGAGAGAGAGAGAGACAGACAGACAGACAGACAGAACGAGAGAGAGAGAGAGAGAGAGAGAGAGAGAGAGAGAGAGAGAGAGAGAGAGAGAGAGAGAGAGAGAGAGAGAGAGAGAGAGAGAGAGAGAGAGAGAGAGAGAGAGAGAGAGAGAGAGAGAGAGAGAGAGAGAGAGAGAGATGTTTGACTTTTTCGTTCTGAGACAAACTATATCCCAAGATACAAATCTGCTTATTCATATGTGGGTACGACTGCGTGTGCGTGCGTGTGTGTGCGTGTGTGCCTGTGTGTGTGTGTGTGTGTGTGTGTGTGTGTGTGTGTGTGTGTGAGGACGCCGGGACGTGCCGATGCAATTAGGAGGACGTAATGGAGAGGATTATTTGCATACATTGATTTACGGGTGGGTGTGTTGATGCTGTTGTTGTTGTTGTCGTTGCTGCTGCTGCTGGGGCTGTATCTGTGCGGACGTGCGTGCGTGGCGGCTGATCCTCTAATTATGAAGGTGTCAGAATGTGTCCACTCATGCACCTTTTTATTTTGAGGCCTTGTGGCAATATTCTTAGCGACTAAAGAAAACAAATCATTATATTGAACAAATAAAGTTGATACCGCATACACGCCCGCCCAAGATAAACAAACGAGCGTCCAGCCAGCCTCGCCGCAGACTGTAGACGTGCTAACGAATTCTACCTTTGATTGGATGTTCTTTTTTTTTTTTTATATACAGCAAAGGAGGCACGTTAAGGGCGATAAGAAAGTTCGTTATAATACTGGTCCTTTGTTTTTAGTTGACTTCTTATTTGTTAACGTGCACACAAATAATTATATACAACTGAAAAAGATGTATTCAGCTAAGGTATAAGCAACTAAAATGTATGCACAACTTAAACTAGAATATATACAACTGAAAGCTTGTTATAACTTATTTTTTAACGTGCACACAAATAATTTATACAATTGAAAAAGATGTATTAAGCTAAGGTGTAAGCAACGAAAATGTATGCAAAACTAAAACTAGAATATATACAACTGAAACCTCGTTATAACATTCCTATTTTTTTTTTATTTCATGATTGTTAACGTGTACAGATAGATTAATATATATACAGCGCACCGAAGACAACACAAGAGCGCATAAATGTTCACCTTTTCCCCCAAAGTGATCTCGACGGGCTGGACGCGGAAGACAAATGAATCCACACAACTTAAGATCAGAATCCGTACATAAAGTCGACATTATCTCACGCTATCGAGACACAATGGAAACAGAAGGAGCGCCGGGCCACAACGCCGCCTATAAACACACGCCAACACTCGGTCCGGGGAAAGGCGACACCCAAAGGCTTATTTATGGCTGTACCCGAGACCGCTATTCCTCTCTCTCCCTCCCTCCCTCCCTTACCCTGCCCGCCCGATCTTCTTGTCCTCTTCTCCCTACACCCTCCACCCTTCCACCAGCTCATCTTGGGGTCATTAGGGTCACGAGGCGCCACCAGGGTCATGTGTAGGGCCAGGGGGCGGAAAGGGAGGGTCATATGATTAGTCAGGTCAGTCACAATCACCCCTCTCGTATATGTGTGTGTGGGGGTGACGTGTGTGTGTGTGTGTGTGTGTGTGTGTGTGTGTGTGTGTGTGTAGAGGTCAAGTGTCATGAGTTACTGGTTTGTTTGTGTCCAATTTGTATCGGATCTTGAATGATGGATCTGTCCGTCATTTTTTTTTTTTTTTTTTGTGTGTGTGGTTCTGTGAGTAAAATTGTTGCGTTTGATTTGGTGATGACAGTAGTAGTATTAGTAGTATTAGTATTAGTATTAGTAGTAGCGGTAGTAGTAGTAGTAGTAGTAGTAGTAGTAGTAGTAGTAGTAGTAGTATGGTTGCGGTAGTGGAAGCGGTAGAAATAATTACAGTAGACAGAGGTAATGAAGTGTCACGATTCTTCCACCACAACTCTTATAATTCCATAAAATCTGTGAGGTGAGTCTGCGGCAAGGTTAAAGGGTGGAGAGGCGGCTCACGTCTGCGCCATCAGACGAGGGTTGCTGAAAGCTGGAGGTGAGGCGCTGATCCGGTTGTTGCACGAAGACCTAACTGCTGCGTGCCAGTCATGTTCCATCCCTCCTGACCGGTCTGGCCTCGCGGGAAAGGGAAAGAGGATCGGCAGGACTGCAATAACTATCGGCGTGTTGCAGTGTTCAGAGGGCCGAGTAAGGCGCTCGCCCGTCTCCTGCTGATGTGTGTTCGTGACCACCTGCTTACCTTGCCCGACCTGTGCCGTACTGGCCTGCACCCGGGGCGCCGACACAAGCGTGGATCGTAGCTCCTTGCTTTCTCGTGCACAGCCGTCATGAGCTGAGGAGGGAAAGTGTACTGTCTGTGTTGCATTCAAGGTGTCTTGGTTGTTCATCCTTGAAATACCGCAGTACCTTAAAAAGATTCACGAAACATACAAATATGAATTGGCTGACTCATTTTTGTACACAGGAAGCGAGTGATGAAACGTGCAGGGGACACTTGTTCGACTCTCCTTGTTCCCTCAGAAGGAGGACACTGATTCCTTTTTGCTTCCACGTATCTATGAACTCTATAATGTGAACTGGATAATGGCTTGCCGGTGGAGATCTGAACCAGTTTGCAAACCATTTGTCGGCAGTCACCGTGATATTGAACGTATAAATGACACCATAACCTATAGTGTTTCATTCTAGACAAGTTGCGGGGGGCTTAGAAGATTCACGTTATGGTAGAGTCGTGAACCAGCATGGCCTGTCTCTGCGTGTGCTAGGGACATTGAGATCCTGGGACTCCATGTATCTTGGTGGCGTGTACCACAACATTGGCGGGTCACACCGTGAGGTCATCTGCCGGCCAGGCTCTGCTCACGGCGGTGTGGACTTGCTCTGCAATATGTAAGGCTTTTCAGATCAGTGTAAAAGTTCCTCCCTCCCTTAAAGATATGGATGCTCTTGAGAAACATTTGATGTTCAGATCTTTGGAAAAATTTCTCCTCGTATAGATAGGGATTCCCGTCCTTCTTATTGCTGTGAGCTTTTAACTCTAACATTGCGACAAAAGGAAGCATACTGACACTGGTAATAAAATTTTTCATAGAATCCTATAGATCAGTAATAAAAGACCATCATAAAAAAGATCGGTATAAAGAACATAAAGATAAAAGAAGATAAAAAAATTAAAAAAAACATCAGAATAACAGACATCAGGTTAATCCATGATCGTTTGAATTCGTGAAGTAAATCTTGCATAAATAATTTGTAGGAGTACCATACTGAGAAAGTTTTGTTGCTGTAGTTGCTGCTGCCGTGTTTGTAGTAATAGTAGTAATTGTTGTTACTGCAGCTGTTGTCGTTTTTGTTGTTGTTAGTGCTGTTGTTGCTGTTGTTCCTCTTTAATCTTGGTCTGACTCCTTACAAGCATGCCGTTTAAAAGAGGGGTCCCAGCACAGATGACCCGGAAGCTCGGACTCATCACGGCAGGTAGGGAGCCCGGAGCCCCTCGCTGTTGCGGCTGACAGCTCCCAGGGCCGCTGTCTGGCGCTTTGTGTGCACAGGAACTACTTTCATAGCGGCCCGAGGGATGGCAGGGCGCGTGTTATTCTTTCTTCTACTGTTATTGTTATAGTATTTTTTTTATCTCCCTCTGACATATACACACACACACACACACACACACACACACACACACACACACCGGAAAAGCGTGGGCAACAGCATATCCTCTCAATTTTAATTTTTTTGGCAGTTTCTTTACCTTCTCCTAGTCCTTAAACATATACTTCCATCACCACCACCACCACCACCACCTTTCCTTACTTACCATATCCCTCACTATCTTTTAGACAATCAAAGTCTGACCTGCATCGTGTTACTACTTCCTGTGCTCCTGTCCCATTCTTATCCTCCTCCTCCTCCTCCTCTTCCTCCTCATCTTTCATCTCATTTCTGTCCTCAGGCATTGTTACTAGAGACACGGGAGGGAGGAAAGGGTTGGGTGGGGAAAGTGAAGGGGAGGGAAAGGGCGCAAAAAGGGGGGACATTTAAGGGACAGATGATAGGTTTCAGGTTGAGTAGGGGATTAACAACATACATGAAGGGGGAAGGAAGAGGTGCCAAGTGTGTGGGGCAGGGCTACTCAACTATTATAAGCAAACAACTCAGCATTCCCTCCCCATTAGATATCTATTTATTATTTTTAAGACATTTCACCCACCTCCACGTCTCTCCATGTAAGATATTTTCCACGTTCCCCTCACCAAGAACCTTAAGAAAAAATTCCATATCCCTTCCTTCACTCCACTCATCTTCCCGTCTGTTTGGTTACGTTCCCTTCCCCACCTCCCCCTATCCCCCTTGAGTTGAGCCAGTCCCTTAGTGTTACAACCTTAGTGTAAGAACGTGTGACGCTCCGGCCACTGAGTATGTTGTTAAAAAGGGTAAAATAAAGGTTTTCGGTCAATGATTTTCCATTTTGATGTCATTTTTCACTAGTCTCACACTTTCATTCAGAATGTGTATCGTTATTACCTTCCATTTGCTTCTCGTCCCTTGTTTTCTTCATCGTCCTCATTCAACATTTTCTTTCTTCAATCTTGCTTGTTGATATATTTTCCATTCGTATCTGTAGGCTACAATTATTTGCTTCGTTTTGCTTTTCGTTCTTCTTTCTCTTCGCCTTCCTTCTGTGGTGGTTATATTTTTTTCGCATCCTTGTTTTTCTCTTTCTTTTTACCTCGTTTTTTTTTCTTTCTTTTATCTTGGTTCACAAGTTTATCTCATTAGCTTTCTCCTACTTTACTTCTTTCGCATCTCGTTCTTGTGTCTTCAACCTTTTATTTTCTTCTTTGTATTTTCACCATCAGCTTTCCAGAACTTATTATCATTCGTGTACCTTTCTTCCATCTTGAATCTGGAGTTTCATATCGATATATATGATATTCGACTCCTCATACGTCCCTTCTCAAGCATCTCTTTCTTGTGTCTCGCAGCTTAAACTTTCCCTGTGTTCGTGCATCTCACACAAACAAAGAAAAACTGAAATCAATTAATCAATCCAGCTTCAGCAAATGTTAGATCGAATTCCCTTGCTGCATCTGGATGTTTATTGATTGTGTTTTCAGGTGTTCGGTCGACCTGAAATAATAGGACACAAGATCAGTTTACTACCTCAGTTTAATGAGTATGTGTGCTCATGTATTTCGTCCAGGTGAAAAGGTACACAATCAATTTCTTACCCATCACCTCACCTTAGCGTTCAGTAATCAGGTGTGCAGGTGTCTTGTTCACGAGGAATACAAGCTGCACAAAGGTTTTACGCATGTATCCACCTCCTGACCTCGTCGCCCAGTATTTGTAAGCACAGGTGTGGTTCATTCATGGGCTATATGGTATTATATCAGTTTTCTTACACGCCGCCTTACTGAGGAAAGAAGAAATAAGGAAAGAGGAGAGAAAGTAAAGAAGTGAGGGAGAAAAAAAAGTGAAGAAGAGAGAGAGAGAGAGAGAGAGAGAGAGAGAGAGAGAGAGAGAGAGATCAGTAAGGCGGCGTTTGTCAGGCCTCTTCTGATTGGCTGGATTCCGCTCTGGCTCTCATCTGTCAATCACACATGCTTTCGTGCTACTTATTTCAGTATTATTTGCCTTAGCTTACTGGGCGATGAATGAATACCTGCAGAAACAGTGGGAAGTCAAATTGTGGTAGCCCTGATGTCGCCCTAGCCCAGCGTCCCGGGGTAGTAGGCTCTTATCCACCCCAGGCTAAAGGGCTAATGAGTCGGAGAAGTAAAGGGAAGGGAAAAAGTGCCAAGTGGATATTAAGGAAGGTTTTGTAAGGTGGATTTGGGATTGGGAAGGCAGTGAACAAGAAAGGAAGGGTGGCAAGGGGACATAAAGGGAGTTGTTGTGAGCTTGGCAGAGAATAAGCAATGGCAGTGAAGGAAAAGGGAAGAGAAGGTAGAGGGGGCGGGGGGGGGGGGCTTTATAAGGACGAGTAATGGCTGAGGAGGATGAAGATGATGGTGTGCAGAAAACGGGAAAAGGATGCAAAGGGGACAAAAGGGGTAGTAATGGATGAGAACACTAAGCCAGGGTCAGCATCCCACCCAGACAATTATGCCGAGGTCAGCATCCCACCCAAGCAGTTGAGCCAAGGTCTGCATCCCACCCAGACAATTAAGCCAGGGTCAGCATCCCACCCAGACAATTAAGCCAGGGTCAGCATCTCACCCAGACAATTAAGCCAAGGTCAGCATCCCACCCAGACAATTAAGCCAGGGTCAGCATCCCACCCAGACAATTAAGCCAGGGTCAGCATCCCACCCAGGCAGTTAAGCCAAAGTCACCATCCCACCCAGACAATTAAGCCAAGGTCAGCATCCCACCCAGACAATTAGGCCAAGGTCAGCATCCCACCCAGACAATTAAGCCAAGGGCAGCATCCCACCCAAACAATTAAGCCAGGGTCAGCATCCCACCCAGACAATTATGCCAGGGTCAGCATCCCACTCAGACAATTAAGCCAGGGTAAGCATCCCACCCAGACAATTAAGCCAGGGTCAGCATCCCACTCAGACAATTAAGCCAGGGTCAGCATCCCACCCAGACAATTAAGCCAGGGTCAGCATCCCACTCAGACAATTAAGCCAGGGTCAGCATCCCACCCAAACAATTAAGCCAGGGTCAGCATCCCACTCAGACAATTAAGCCAGGGTCAGCATCCCACCCAGGCAGTTAAGCCAGGGTCAGCATCCCATGCAGGCAGTTAAGCCAGGGTCAGCATCCCACCCAGGCAGTTAAGCCAGGGTCAGCATCCCATGCAGGCAGTTAAGCCAGGGTCAGCATCCCACCCAGGCAGTTAAGCCAGGGCCAGCATCCCACCCAGACAATTAAGCCAAAATAGGACGCACCATTACGACAGGGGAGGATGCTAGAGCACTGCAGGAGGACCTCAACAAACTGTCAGCTTGGTCAGAGAAATGGCAGATGAATTTTAACATCACCAAGTGTAGCGTACTAAGTGTAGAAACACACAACCCATTACACGGGTATAGTTTAGACTCCACAGCGATAGGTAGGGCAGAGTGTGTAAGGGATTTGGGAGTGTTAGTGAACTCTAACCTAAAACTAAGGAAACAATGTATTACTGCGAGGAATAGGGCTAACAGGGTATTAGGCTTTATTAATATGACGGTAACCAACAAAAGTGCAGAAGTCATCCTCAGACTCTATTTAGCGTTAGTTAGGCCACACTTAGATTATGCTGTTCAGTTTTGGTGCCCACATTATAGAATGGACATCAACTTGCTAGAATCAGCTCAGAGAAGGATGACCAAGATGATTCAGGGGCTTAGGACCCTCCCATATCAAGATAGGCTGAAACATCTCAACTTACATTCTCTAGAAAGACGAAGAGTGCGGGGAGATCTGATATAAGTATTCAAATGGGTCAAGGGTTACAACAAAGGCGATATAAGTAAAGTTCTGAGAATTAGCCAGCAGGATAGAACACACAGTAATGGATTTAAATTAGAAAAGTATAGATTTAGGAGGCAAATAGGTAGGCATTGGTTTAGTAATAGGGTGGTGGGGGAATATAACAGACTCAGCAATCACATAGTGAGTGCAGGGACGATAGCTTGTTTTAAGAGTAGACTGGATAGCTACATGGACGAGGACGACAGGTGGTAGTGTGGGGGGGGAGGGGGGGGTGATCTGGAGCTGCCTTGTGTAGGTCAGTTGGCCTCTTGCAGTCTCCCTATGTTCTTATGTTCTTATGTTCTTGAGATGCGTGTAGAAGGTAATGAAGAAAGGAGCATTAAATGGGCTACTAATGTCTGAGGAGGATGAAGATGATGGTGTGCAGAGGAAGAGAAGCGAGAGGTCAAGGGGACAGTCTGTGCTCCTATTAGTGTTGGCCTCCCCGGACTGGTTTTGTGGAGGCGTTTATCTCCCGCCAGAGGTCACGCCAGGTCAGGTTCCTTCTCTCGGCGATAAAACTCTTCTTGTCCAAACATTTTTTTCATCTTTTTCTTCTTCGCCTTTCTTTTACCTTTTTTTTCTTCTTCTCTCTCTCTCTCTCTCTCTCTCTCTCTCTCTCTCTCTCTCTCTCTCTCTCTCTCTCTCTCTCTCTCTCTCTCTCTCTCTCTCTCTCTCTCTCTCTCTCTCTCTCTCCCTCTCCCTCTCTCTCTCTCTCTCTCTCTCTCTCTCTCTCTCTCTCTCTCTCTCTCTCTCTCTCTCTCTCTCTCTCTCTCTCTCTCTCTCAAATATTTAAAAGAAAATCGACGCGGGGCATTTTATTTATTTGTTCTTAAAAATTATGATGAGAAGGAATAAAAGTGGAGAGAGAGAGAGAGAGAGAGAGAGAGAGAGAGAGAGAGAGAGAGAGAGAGAGAGAGAGAGAGAGAGAGAGAGAGAGAGAGAGAGAGAGAGAGAGAGAGAGAGAGAGAGAGAGAAAGAAAAGAATCAGGAACTTAAGTATTCAGAAAAAAAGAGAGAATGAGAACACGTGAACAAGCTGAAGGGATCGGTGAGAGGCGAATAAGAAGGAAAAAAAAAAGAAGATAGACGAAAATTGAACAAACGCTCACAGATTTAAACACCGCAGACAAACTTACCCAAGAGAGATTTTAAACCAGTGTGGAGCCATTCTTCTCTCCTTCTCCTCCTCCTCCTCACCATCTATATCCTACTCTTCCTCCTCTTTCCTCCTTCCACCTCCTCCTCTTCCTCTTATCTTCTCCTCCACCTCGTCTCCATCTATCTCCTACTCTTGCTCCTCTTCCCTCCTTCCACCTTCTCCTCTTCCTCTTATCTTCTCCTCCACCTCCTCTCCATCTATGTCCTACTCTTCCTCCTCTTTCCTCCTTCCACCTCCTCCTCTTCCTCTTATCTTCTCCTCCACCTCCTCCTCTTCCTCTTATCTTCTCCTCCACCTCCTCTCCATCTATATCCTACTCTTCCTCCTCTTCCCTCCTTCCACCTCCCCCTCTTCCTCCTGTCTCCTCCTCTTCCTTCTTTTCTTCCACCTCTCCTTCTATTCCTGTTGTTTGCGTTTTTGTTCTTGTTCTTCAAATACTGACACATCTTGTTTTTATTAATTTTATTCCCCTTCTCTTCTTCGTTTATTTTTATTTTTATTATTCTTGTTTTCTCGTTCTTTTTTTTAGTTCATGTTCTCGTTTTCGTTTGTTTTATTATTTTTCTTGTTGTTATTTTTATTTTTGCTCTCATTATTATTCATGTTCATGTTTTTTTTCTTTATTATTTTTATTTCTTGTTCTTGATCTCCTCCTCCTCCTCCTCCTCCTCCTGCACGAGCCACTCACAGGAGTCAGCAAAGCGCATAAGCCCGTCCATCAGATCACTATCGCCAGCACTCGCCAAGCCCAGACCGAGACTAACAAGCCCAACATCAAGCCCCTCGCGCCGTGCCCTCCGCCGCAGCCCACGCGTGCCTCCTCAGCCCAGCCCATGCCTTAACGTTCCTGCAGGGCGGACGAGCCTCAGCAGACCCTAATCAAGAGCGACGGACGGCCGATCAGAACGTGAATGTTGGTAGCGAACGTGGTGCTTTTTCTCTCTCTCTTATTCTCTCTCGTTCTTCATTGAATATTGCATAAAAGGAGTTTGGGACGAGGGGGAGAGGGAGAGAAAAGGAGGGAGCTACACCGTCTGGAGGGAGAAAGAGAGAGAGGGAGGAAAGGAGGGAGAGAAAAGGGTGGAAGGTGTTTTTTTGTGGGGCATAAGTGGATATAGAGGAGGGAGGAGGAGGAGCGTTGGAGAGGTAATAATGGTGTGTAGAGTCGAGTGGAAATTGGAGGAGGAGGAGGAGGAGGAGGAGGAGGAGGAGTGCATAAGTCAAAGAGATAACTGGAGGTTGCTGGCCTATGACGAGGTTATCTGCTTCGCTAACACTAAGCATACTAAGTGTCTTATCTGCTTTACGGAGAATAGCGGAGCGGGGCGGCGGAAAGCGAAGGAACGAGCGAGTGAAAGAGAGATGAAGATCAGCGTGAGGGATGCTGATGATAAGGTGAGGCCGAGGGGAGGGTGAGGCGGAGCTGTTTCCTGCTAGACTCGAGAAAGCAAAAAGGAGATTGGAGCCTTGAGTTGTGTAGTACTGTTAACATTTTCTTTCGTCCCGTATCCATCATGTTAATGGTTCGTGTATTTATTGAAAACTGATTTATGATAGATTTTTATCGTGAATTTATGAGGCGAAGTGTTTTGTATCTTGTATGAACCAGTCTTTCTGCGCCTCTTATCGGAATGAAAGATGATTTATGTACGTTTATTTCTGTCATTCATTTTTGTTTCGTATTCATCATGGCACCGGCTCATATATTTGTTGATAACTTATTTATGGTGGACAATGATCGTAAAGTTTTGAGGTGAGCTGTTTTGTGTATTGTATGAACCTGAAAGATAATTTAGATATATGTTTATTAATGTCTGCTTTTTCATGTACGCATACAGGATGATGAAGATTAATGAAAATGGAAGATTGAATAATAAAAGATCCAAAGTAACCGGCCGACGATCGCTCATAGTAATGCATGAATACAACCTTAATGTGACCCTGAAATAAATCACCGCCCAGACGCTGCCTTCCCTTCAGCTCCGGCTAATCATCCATATTTATACTGCGCCGGTTTTTTCTTGAATATCCCTTCCACACACACACCCAGTCACCTCCCTTTCTGCCCATCCCCCTCCCCTGCCCTGCTCACCCTCTCTCCCTGCCTCTTTCCCACCCTTCCCCTGACTGTACCCATCCCTTTCCCCCCTGCCTTCTTTGCCCCTTTCTCCATTCGTGTATCCTATTTCCATTCCCGTAGTCTCCCTCCCCCTTTATTCCCCTTGCCCCCCTTCTCCTTTTTTCCTTACCCATTTCCTCTTTCCTACCTTCCTCTCCTTATACCCATCCCTCACTCTTGCATCCCTTTCCCCTTTCTCTAGCCCCCTCATCCTCAATTCCTCTACCCTACTCCTTCCATTTCCCTAATCTCTTTCCACTCCATTCTCCTTCCCTCCTTTCTCCCTCACCTATTTCCTCTTCGCTCCTATCTCTCCCTTCCCCTACTTAATCCTTTTCACCTCCCCAGTCACTTCAACCTTCTCATACTCCTCTATTCGCTCCTCCCTGCCCAGTGCCATATAATTTCCTCATCTATCCATTCATCATCCTATTTCCCCTCCATGTACTCCGTTTAGTGTTTATTTTTCCTTCTTCCTCCTCCTTTCTTCGACATCTCTCTTCCGTCCTTCCCTCCGTCCCTTCACTAGTCTTCCGTTTTTTCCTCCTCTGGTATCCTTTCCTCCTTCACAACACAACAGAACACAACAGAGCACAACTACGCATCATTAGCTCATCTCACACATCACACCACCACCCTATCCCACACCACACCACACCACCACTAATTCGACTTCTGCGTCAGCCCCCCCCCCCCCCCCCCCAACCATCACAACACACCACACCACCATTACGACACACCAACAGTACCACCACTTCTATATCCCACCATGACAAAGACACGCATCCATCAGTTTGTGTCACACGTAAGCACCTTTTCACTTCCCTGCATGATTAATGGGATGCGCCGAGGGGTGAGAGGGGGTCAACTCACCGGGGAGAGGCGTTACTTTCCACACCCTGCGTAGACAGACAGACGCGCGGTAATGTCCTGACCCTTCGCCCGGCCGTCACCTCCGCCACACACACACACACGTACACACTTGGAAGCTTCTTTTCGTAACCTTTTATTCTCCCCATTGTCTGCATCTGACCATGTATAGTTGGCTTGGGTAGGAAAAAAGCCAATGATGTCCTGACCCTTCCTCTGATGGTCGCTTCTACCGCACTTTTCTTACTTTTTTACTTACCTTTAATTTTTGTTTTCCAGCGTCTGCGTTTTTGCCGATGATTTTTGAGTGATTTTTGTTCAGTTGAAAAAAAAATGTCATGGTTCTTCCTCTGACCGTCATGACTGCCACACTTTGCTTGATTTTTCCTTAATCTTTTATTCGCTTTTAATGTTTGCGTTTTTTGGCCACTGAATCCTGGGTGATATTTCAGTTCGGGTGTGAAAAATTACCAAAAATGTCTCGACCCTTCCGCTGATTATCACCTGTGGCTCGCTTAGCTGGTTTCTCTCCTAATCTTTTTATTCTTTCAAGTGTCTGCATTTTTAGCCACTGGTAGCTGAGTGATGTTTTTGTTCACCTGAAAATAATACTATAAAAAAATAATAATACCATGACTAACCCTGACCATCACCACTAGCTCATTTCATTTGTTCCTTTCCTAACCTTTTATTATTTCCAGTATCTGTATTTAGTCATTGATTTCACTGTGATTAATTTCTGTGGGAGGAAAAACATCACTAATATCCTTACTACCTTCGTCTACTACCTCTGTATCACTTCTTTCCGAGCCATATATTGTTCCTCTGTCTCCATTTCATCACCGAGAACCAAGTGGTATTTTTGTTTCAGGTGGACAAATTATACTGTCCTAACCCTTCCTCCGACCATGACCTCTGCCATACTCATCACACGCGCCCTTCCAACTCACTGCGTTTAGCCAATGATTCCCGAGCGATAGTTTGCACGGGAGTAAAAATGGCCAGTTAAGCACACTCGTCCCGCTCCTCCGTTCCTCTCCAAACCTCGTCTCATCCTCCTCTTAAAAGTAAAATATTCGGAAATACAAGCTCTATACGGCGAAAGACTACACGCTTATAACCTCGCCAGGGCTTTCTTTTTTTCTGCCGTGGATGCGGACGCGTAGCACAAAAGGCAGCGGAGGAAAGCCAAACACTCGCGAGGCAGCCGAGTGAGGAAAAAGAAGAAAAAAAAGGAAAATTGGGTAATGGAAAAAACTTGGCTGTGAGGTGTGCGAAGGGAGGGGGGTCGGGGGGGAGCGGTTTAGGGGTGCTGGACAAAATGAGCAGCAGCAGCGGTGATGTGTAAATCGCTTGGAGTATGTGCCGAGGTGACGGGTCAAGTGGAGAGAGCGGAGGCAGCAGGACGTGAAAAAGCCTGGAAAAAGAGAGGCAGCGAGAGATAGAGAATAAGGATAAAGAAAAGTTGGAGGGTTTTCAAATGGTGCCCAAAAAAGATCGGTTCGCCTCGAGTGCAGGGAGTTTGCCGGTAAAAGAAGAGGCAAATAGTGTGACAGTCTGGGGAGAAAATTAATGTTTAGTGTGTGGGAAGTGTGTGTGTGTGTGTGTGTGTGTGTGTGTGTGTGTGTGTGTGTTCATATTTCTTACCCGATCCCGTTCTTCCTTTTTAGCTTATTTTTGTTCCTCAATTTAATTTCCCACAGCTTTTCGTGTCACTTTTGCTGCGCTCTACTTACAGTTATTTCCTCCTCTTCCTCCTCCTCCTCCTCCTCCTCCTTTTCCCAGTGTTCTTTCTTCTGGATATGTTCCTTCTGCTACGTTTCCTGGTTCTGTTCCTCCTCCTCCACTGCTCCCTTCTGCTCTTCTCCCTACTCCTCCTCTTCCACTTGCTCTCCCACCTTATTACTTTGATCTTTTCGTTCTCCTCATTCCTCTTCTTATACCTTATCCTCCTATTCTTGCTTTCCTGCTTTATCTTGTTCAATTCTTCCTCTTCTTCCTGTTCTCTTGCTTCATCTGGTTTTATTCCCACTCCTCCGTTTCTTCTTCCTTCACTCATTCCTGTTCTCCATTTGCTCCATCTACTTCTATTCCTACTGCTCTTCCCTTCCCTCCTCCTCCTCCTCCTCCTCCTCATATTCCTGCCCTACTTCTGTTTTATCTGGTTTTATTCCCACTCCTCCTTTTCTTCTCCCTCCTTCCCTTATTCCTACTCTCCATATGTTTCATCTACTTATATTCCTACTGCTCTTCTCTTCCCTCCTCCTCCTCCTCCTCATATTCCTGCCCTACTTCTGTTTCATTTGGTTCTATTCCTACTCCTACTCCCGCTGGTCCTCCCCCGTCCCTGCTCCTCCAACCCCCCACATTCCGGGTCTCGCTTCGTTGCCTCCCACCTGGACGCTGATGCCGCCGGAATGCCAAGACCTTACCCGTGTGTGTGCGTGCCGTCCCCGGGGCCGCGTCGCTGGCATACTCCCCGTCCGAGGGTTGAGTTGATATCTGCCCCGCCCTGTCTGACTGCCTGCCTGCCCTCCCCTCCCCTCCCTTCGATCTACCCCTCATTCTCCATTTTCTTTCCCTTCCCCTTGTACATCTCTCCCCTTTCTTCTAATCTCATTTCTTTTCCTTCTTCTTCCCTCTCCTCCTCATTTCTCTCTTCCAGTTATAGTCATTTTCCTTCCCCTCTCCTCCTCTTTCTCTCTCCTGCATCCATTTCTTTTCTTTCTCCCCTCTTTCCTAGTGTCATCCCTTTCCCTTCTTCTCCCCTCTTCGTTATCTTCTCTTTTCCACTCTCCTATCTTTCCCTTCTTCATTCCTCTCCCTTCTCTTCCAGTCTCATCTCTTTCCTTCACCCCTCCTCTTCCCTCTCCCCTCTCTTCCATCCTCATTTCTTCTTTCTCCCTCTCCCCTCTCCTCTTTTCCATACTCATCTATTTTCCTTATCCCATCCTCTCCTCCATTCGTTTCTTTCTCTTCTCCCTTTTCTTTGCCCCCCTCTTACAGTCCTATCTCCCTTCTCCACTCCTCTTCCCTTCTCTGTCCTCTACCCTACACGTCACTAAGGAAGGATAGAAGGAAGAGGAGTAAGGTAATTTTTTGTATGACCATCTTCAGTATCCACTCTCTCATCTCCTTTCTCCCTACCCTTCACTTCCATTCCGTCTTTCCCTTCACATCTCCTTCTCGTAACTAAGGGAGGAATGAAGAAAAAGGGAGAGATTTGATAAGGGGAGTAGAGATGTCTTATACCTTTCCCTCCTCCTTCCCCTTCCCTCTCCTTTTCCTCCCATTCTTCCCCTCCCATACACTCCTTGAGGAAAGAGGAAAGTTTGAGTTGAGGAGGTATTGGGGAAGTAGTATGGGTGTTGTTGTTGTTGTTGTTGTTTTGGCTAGCTGGTTTTAATTCTTCTATTTCGTTTGGATATCTTTTCTTTTTTTTCCTTTTCTGAACACGTTTTGCTATTCATTGATTCATACCTGGACTATTTTTTTCTGTTTTTATCTCGTTTGGCCTTTTTTTTTTGGGGGGGGGGGGTCATCCATTTCTTCGTGTTTCATCCTCTCCAGCACCGCTTTTTTGTCTCAACTCATTGATTCATTCCTGGACTTTTTTCTGTTTTTTCTCTCTATTTTTTAGGTATTCCTTTTCTTTAGGCTTCTTCCTCTCCCCACCACTTTTTATCTTTCCCAAGTTTCTCCCTCTCTTCTCTCTCTCCCTTTTTCTATTCTACTCCCTCCCTCCCTCACTCCCCCTTTCTCTTCTCATCCCTCCCTCCCTCCCTCCCCCTTTCTCTTCTCATCCCTCCCTCCCTCCCTCCGTCCCTCTTTTCTCTCGTCCCTCCCCTCCCCCCCTCTCCCCCCCTCCTGACAGGTGTGCCCAGGGAAGCGTGTGATGGCTGCCACTACATGTGAAATAGATCATTACCTTTCTTTATCGAGGCGTCCGTCGGTAAAGTTACATTTACTTAAAGTTTTTGTCGAAGGGATTGTGCGCGTCATTCCGATGGTGCTGCTGATGGTGATGATGTTCTTTATGTCGTATCGGATCCTTTATCGCCTTAATCGAATGGTTGCTGTTGCCGTTCAGTCCTCCATGTACACTAGTTTGCCATGTTTTTTTTTTTTTTTTTTGTTGTTGTTCTCTCTCTCTCTCTCTCTCTCTCTCTCTCTCTCTCTCTCTCTCTCTCTCTCTCTCTCTCTCTCTCTCTCTCTCTCTCTCTCTCTCTCTCTCTCTCTCTCTCTCTCTCTCTCTCTCTCTCTCTCTCTCTCTCTCTCTCTCTCTCTCTCTCTCTCTCTCTCTCTTCATCTTTGGGTCATGTCTATTTCAGTCTCCCCTTGAATTTATATCTGCATATTTAACCCAAACACTCATTTTTCTTTTATAATTTCATTTCTCTTTATTTCTCAGTTTCTACGTCCATGTATTTTGTCTCTCATCCGCTCCTGCCTTCCTCTGTTCGTCCCTCTTTATTCTCCCCTTCAGCGCTCCCCTTCCCTTCCCTTGGCTTCCCTTCACCCCTTCAAACAGTGCCTCTCATGCATCAGTGACCAGTTCACGCCACATTACCCTCTGCAGCTTCTCCTCCCCTTGGCCTTCCTTCCTCCACCCTTCCCTTCTCTACCTTTTAACCCTTCCCGCCCCTTCCCAGCGTCCCCTGCATCCTTGAAGCGACCCTTGCACGCCTGCCCTTCCCCTTTCGTTTCCCCTTCCCATCCGTAATGCTGCATAACAACTCCGCCTTCCCCTCAGTCTTCCTCCCCTGCCTTCCCTGCTTGTAACTTACTGTGTTCTTCCTGCTCTCCACTTGTTCTGTTTCCTCTTGCGTACTTCTCGTTATCGTCCTTCTCCTGAATTTTCTCCTCCTGGTCTTAATCTCTTTCTCTATACACTCTAAGACTCAGTCCTTACTCAGTACCTTTTCTTTATTACCTCTTCGTCATCGCCCTCTTTCGTCATTATCGCCATCTTCCTCCTTGTGTTTTCCTTCTTTTTATTTAGTTTCCTAAGCTACCATATATTTACCTGTATTCCTTTTCATCCTATTCCTCACCTGCATTCTCTTTTTTTTCATCTCTTTATCTCTAATTTATCTATTTACTTCCCGTCTGTCAGTCATCCCTCATTACTAATACTCGTTCGTTACCATTATCTCCCTTAACCCGGTAGCCGGGATCATGTTTCTTAATGGTCCCTCTAAGCGAGAAAAATGAGAAAAAATCATCACTCACACAAACCATTTCATAAAATATATCGAAGCATTTGTGATCAGTTTATGTATCATCTATTTTTGGGGGTTTAAATCATGGCACAAATTTGGCCCGTCGCTTCTACCGGGTTGACCGTACATAGCGTTCACTGTTTTTAGCAGTCACAAACACCACGATCATGTGATAAAAGTTGAGTTATATCCCTCTGCAAAGCACACTAAAGAGACGCCTTTCCTATTATCATTGGTAAAGAAATGTAATGGCTTGTACGAGTTGAGGACGTTAACAAAATTATGAAAAGTGAAAGAGAATGGGAATAAGGAACACAGATAACTATTAAAACACTGTGATCACTTGTTATCGATTGTGGCGAGAAGTGCGATCGAATACTGTTTATTTGTGGGACTGAGTACCGTTCCATGAAAGCCGCAGTCCACCACCAAGCCATGCGCCATTACCGTCCGTTGGGTCAGTAGAGGAGGAAATGCAATCCTTGACTATTCCGTGCTAATTTACTTATGATTTCTCTCTCTCTCTCTCTCTCTCTCTCTCTCTCTCTCTCTCTCTCTCTCTCTCTCTCTCTCTCTCTCTCTCTCTCTCTCTCTCTCTCTCTCTCTCTCTCTCTCTCTCTCTCTCTCTCTCTCTCTCTCTCTCTCTCTCTCTCTCTCTCTCTCTCTCTCTCTCTCTCTCTCTCTCAAGAAACAAAAAAATGCATGGTGGATTGAAGATTAATTTTACATGACAGGGCATAAAAGATATTAAAAAAAAAACTCAATGGGAATGCAAAAATGAAGGAAGGAAGGGTGGCAGGAAAAGAGGAGGAGGAGGAGGAGGAGGGAAGAGAAAAAGATGAGTAAAATGGCGTGAATTGATTGGCTGTGGACAGGAATATGCACCTGAACGAGAGATAAATGCGTGAGACGGAGAACTTACGTGGCTAGGAGATATTAAGGCTGACTGATATATACCGTGTGTGTGTGCGTGTGTGTGTCTGTGTGTGTGTGTGCGTGTGCGTATGTGTGTGTGTGCGTGTGTGTGTGTCATTGAGTTACAGTGTATTCCTGTGCAAACGGAACCGAAAAAAAAAGTTAATAATAGCGTGAAAGAATGAGACCGAAAGCAAAGGGAACGAAGGCAAATAACAGTCGAACGAAAGGTAAAGCACTTGAAGACACGCTGCAAAAAAGACTAAACGCTATAAAAGACCGATATTAGCGTCGACAGGTACATTACATTAACCCAGGTGAGGTGAGAGTGGAGGAGGTGCGTGGGACTGATCAAGAACCCCCCCTATCTCCACCACCCCCCACCACATTGCCCATCCCTTCCATAACCTTCTCTCCCATCCCCTCCCTCCCCCACTCTCCCACCCTCAGAGGTAAATGGAGGCGGGTAAAGGGGGAGAATAGTGAGTACCCACACCCCGCGGGGAGGTAGAAAGTTCGTCCGTGTCTTGGGGGTGTTTAACGAAGGGAAAAAAAAGAATAGTCTCCCTTCCCCGTGGCGGCGTCAGTCACCGCCAACCAGTCTGGCCGCGGAGAGAAGTGAATTTGGAGAGAATAAAAAGGGCGAGTCATCTTAACCACGGGCTTTGGAGGAAGACATTCAGGCGTTACAAGACTACCCATGCAAGCAGGCACCCGGGGAATGAGAGAGAGAGAGAGAGAGAGAGAGAGAGACCCGTGTGTGTGTGTGTGTGTGTGTGTGTGTGTGTGTGTGTGTGTGTGTGTGTGTAACTGAATTAGGGAGTGAAAGGGAAATAAGGATATGGATGGAAAGGAGGAGGATGGAAGGAAATGACAGGAAAATATATGGAAGGAAAGTGAAGGGAGGAGAGGGAAGGGAGAGCAGATAATGAAGCGAAAGGATTGAAACGAAAGAATAACAACAACCTTAGATGCAGCCATTAAAAAGTCCCTACACCTGGGAGAGAGAGAGAGAGAGAGAGAGAGATGTTAATTATGAAATCTTAGCAGGAAACCAATTAACCTGACCGGGACTGACAGGTATCACGCACGCGAAGATTGAAGGAGAAGGAGGAGAAGGAGGATGAAGAGGAGGAGGAGGAGGAGGAGGTGGAAGGAACAGGTAACAGAGGGAGGGAAGGACGTACGTAGGGACTCAGGGACGCGAAGCTGGTCGGCGACGTTAAGGCGACAAAACGACGATAAGACGGGGAGAGAAACGTGTCTTATTGAGAGGCGCCGAACAGGGATGAAGGAGAGAAGAACAGACGCAAACACGAGGAGATAAACGGTGAATACAAATATTTGGTCTATGTTTTTTACAGGGTCGTTAGGGGGAGAAATATGCACTAAAAATGAGGTAATGGCTTATGAAACTCCTCGCCCTTATTGGAGAGAGAGAGAGAGAATAAATCGTTCCTAAATATTTCGTGAATGCATTAATATATATATACAAGAGTGAGTGAAGTTAGTTAAAAAAGGGGACTGTATATGTGTGTGTGTGTGTGTGTGTGTGTGTGTGTGTGTGTGTGTGAGGGGAGGCACCGAGGCCCTACTTGTACATGCCGTCCGCGTGTTGGGTGTCGCCACGATGCTGCAGCGAGGAGTTGATGCGGCGGCCTGTGCGCTCCCCCTAAATTGTTACTGTCGGGAGCACGGAAAGCCCCCCTCCCACCCCTTGCACGCCGAACGACACGAAGACCCTTGTTGTGATTACTTCGGAAACATATTATAGGTAGACGCCCCCTCCCTCTGAACCTCGTGACTGACGGAGTGGGAGCAGTGAAGTCGAAGAGTGAGTGACGGGAGTAGAAGAGAGCGAGGCTATTAGGTTATTATGAAATGGCATGCGTGTTGTGTGAAGGTAACCCCGGTGGGACCTTTCTAATGAGACCTACTAACTAGATCTGACACTATTACTTCTAGAGATAATGTTACTTTTACTACTACTACTACTACTACTACTACTACTACTATCAATAATAATAATAATAATATGATAATAGTGATTCCTTGTTGAATAAAGTGTTGGACGTCAGGAAACGAGTCTTATGAACAGCAGCTGATGGGAAAGGAGGCAGGAGGAGGAGGAGGCTGAAAGGAGGAGGACAGCAGGCGGGTCATCAGCAGCATCAGCAGGCGGAGCAGCATCAGCGGCAGACGGGGTACTTGACTTACCAACCTTGGGCACTTCCGCTCCCCGCCCCGCCCCGCCCCGCCCCGCCGAGACGTGGGAAGAAGTCCGAGTTTTTATGGCGGCGTCATTATGGTCCTCTCGCCCTCCGGTCCTCTCCCCGCCAGGTTTCTTGCTCCCTCCCGCCCGCCTGCCCTCCCCGCGTCCAGCCGGGTACTGGCCCAGCTGTACTACACGGCGGGCGGCGGAGGGCAGCACCTGGAGGCGGAGGAAGAGGAGGAGCAGGAGGAAAAAGAGGGTGAGGATGAAGGGGACGAGGAGGGACGTTGGTGCCGGTGGTGGAGGAGGAGGAGGTGGAGACGATGGATCCAAAGTCGTGTTCGAATAATAAGTAAAACGTAGTAATGTCGTGAGATTGGCTAGTTTGTTGGTGTTTTTTTCTTTATTTTTTGCGTGCGTTGGATTATTATGGATACCGGTAAATATTTGGCCCAGCAACGTTTACCTCAAAGTTGTGGAGACGATGGATCCAAAGTCGTGTTCCAATAATAAGTAAAAAGCAGTAATGTCAGGAGAGTGGCTAGTTTGTTGGTGTTTTTTTATATACTTTTTGCGTGCGTTGGATTATTGTGGATTCCGGTAAATATTTGGCCCAGTAACGTTTACCTCAAAGTTCTAACCGTGTCTTCCTTTCTTCGTCATTCTCAACTTTTTTTATTCCCTCTTCTATTCTTCAATTTATTTTTCAGGAAAGGGAGGTTGTTGTATTTTCTTATTTTCTTGCAACAGTTTATTTATTCATTTATTTATTTATCTTGTTTTCTTAATGCCATCTTGAGCTACACCGAACCGACACGACTATCTTTTTTAAGACGAACACTTTCTTCCTTATTAATTCTGGCCACTCGACGATGGTTAAAAATAGTACTCAACTGTTGGGGAGACTTGATCATTTAGACACAGTCGGCCCCTCTGCGCTGACCTCTCTACCTCCGCCTCACCATACGTACAGATGACGTCCATAAGATCTGCAGTTAAACCCATCTTAGGCCATCTGATGCTCTGCTTTTATTCATATCCTATTCCTCGTTATTTTGTGCCCTCTTTTCCTTATTCTTCCTCTTATTATTTCCTCATCCCCCGCTTCGTGCCAGTCCTACTCCTTTTACATTTATTATTTTCTCCTCCTTCTCTCAGTGACCGGATAGGCAGCTGCTCTAGGGGAGGAAGGGATGTGGTTGTTTTGCGAAGTGTACAGACGGGCGAGAGAGGGAAGGTATGAGAGGAGGGAGGAGGGGAGGAGAGGGGGAAGGGGAGAAGCTGCATAAATCTCCCTTCTCACTGCATTCAGGGCCCCTCATGGACATCTGGGAGGGCGAGGAAAGATTTAGTGAGGAGGAAGGGGAGGAGGAGGCGGAGGAGGATGAGGATGTATACAGGAGCCAGGAGAGGAAGGAGGTGGAGTGCATATATTAGAAGGGAAAAGTAGCAATAAGGGGATAGGGAGAAGGAGGAAAATAAATAAGAAATATTCGGGGACAAGTTGTAAAAGTCGCCCCAGTGAAAATAGTTTGAGTGGCTAAACAGGAACGAGTAAAAAGAAAACGGGAGAACATTGCGGGAATACCAGAAATGAGGAAGCTGAAAGGGAGAGGGACAACATGTAAGGAAACCTGAGGAAGAGAGCAAATCGGGAGGCGAAGAGTGAGAAAGAGGAGAGCAAGAGAGGAAGAGCGGGGAACAGCATAGCGATCCGGCCTGGCATGCAAACAGGAGGTGAAGCATAGATGAAGGAGAGGGAAGGGGAGAGAAGAGGGGAGGGGAAGGAGAAAAGAGGACGAGGAGCGGAATAATGAAAGTCTGGAGTGAGGGGGACCGCTGAAAGGAACACGAATTGAGAGAAACCGAAGAGCGAAAAGTTAGTAAATTAAAACGCTCATGCAGACTTCATGGCGAGGAAAGAGAGAGAGAGAGAGTTTTGAAGTGCACTAGTCAAATGATTGCTGATTATGTGGTAGTAGTAGTAGTAGTAGTAGTAGTAGTAGTAATAGTAGTAGTAGTAGTAGTAGTTGCAGATGTCACTACCGAGCCGGCACTGCTCCCCCTGGCCGGTGAACACCTTAGATACAGGACGGCCAATACTTCACATGAGGCACGGGTTGATGTATGTGCCCGCGGATTCTGGGTGCGCGGACAGAGGGTATTCATGGACATCCGCATATTAAACCCGATGGTTGCCTGTTACCGTGAGCTGCCCATGGAAGCCGCCCACCAAAGGAACGAGCAGGAGAAGACAAGGGCATACGGTGAAAGACTCCAGCATGTGGATCAGGGTAACTTCATCCCCCTCGTCTTCACCACATCCGGTGGGATGGGTCCTAGGGCCCGATGCTTCTACACACGACTCGCGGAACTGATCTCACAAAAGAAGCATCAGCCAAGGAGCCACGTTGTCGCCTGGATGAGGTGTCGCCTCTCGTTCTCCCTGCTCAGGTCGGCCATCCTATGTCTCAGGGGCACCAGACACTCTGGCCCAAAAGCCACCAACATCTCCAATATGGACTATGAGGCCACAGTGGTGGAGAGTGACATTAGGGTGGGTCGGGAGTGACATGAGTAGGGAAGGAGAGGGAGATCTAGACGCAATAGATGATAAGGTGTTATGTATAGATTTAGTGCTAAGTAGTATTAGTGATATGGTTGGATGCCACAGTCATTAGCGAACAGGGTTGGGGCTAATGACCTCCAAGCTATGGAGCTCTCCATGATTGTGTCGGGAAAATAAACATGGGTGGAAGTATATTATATGTATTATTATTATTATTATTATTATTATTATTATTATTATTATTATTATTATTATTATTATTATTATTATTATTATTATTATTATTATTATTATTATTATTATTATTATTATTATTTGTTGTTGTTGTTGTTGTTGTTGTTGTTGTTGTTGTTGTTGTTGTTGTTGTTGTTATTATTATTATTATTATTATTATTATTATTATTATTATTATTATTATTATTATTATTATTATTATTATTATTATTATTATTATTATTGCTATTATCATCATCTTCATCATCATCATCATCATCATCATCATTATTATTATTACTATTATTATTATTATTATTATTATTATTATTATTATTATTATTATTATTATTATTATTATTATTATTATTATTATTATTATTATTATTATTATTATTATTATTAGTAGTAGTAGTAGTAGTAGTAGTAGTAGTAGTAGTAGTAGTAGTAGTAGTAGCAGCAGTAGTAGAATTAACAGCAATAAGAATAATGATAAAAGCAAATGTAATAATAGTAACAATATCAGTAATACTAACCATAATATTCCCTGACTCAAGCAACCACAGCAAAAAAAAAAAAAAAAAAAAATGGAGCAGTACCAACACTTGAACACCTGGCAAACGACCCCCCCCCCTCCCCCCTCCCCCACACGCACCTACACACAGAGGGGCCACTTGAATAACACGCCTGTTTACCCCCGCCCCGCACGCAAGCCTTCACGCGGGCCTGGATGCGGAACCCTGCGACCATAACCTTTCCCGCCGTGTATTGGCTCACCTGTCCGCCGCTGCTGCCATTACCGCCCCTTGGTACTTGTGTTGTGTAGGTTTGGGGGGGGGGGGAGTGAAGGAGTGGGAATGGGGGGTAGTTTTTTTTTTGTTGTTGTTGTTACTGTTCCTTAGGCTTCATTTTCTGCCGTTTATCAACTTCTCTCCTGCCATTTTCATTTCTATTAGTACTGATGATTTGATGGTGTTTTTTTTTCTCTGTGTTATGGCTGTGTGCGTTTTGTGCGTTAATGGAGTATGTTTTTTGTTGTTGTTGTTGTGTTCGTGTTGCGTAAGCTGTAGTACTGTATAGTATTTCCTTGTTTTTGCTGTATCGTGCGTATGGTCTGGCGTGGTGGCGAGGGGCTATTTTTTTTTTTTTTTTTTTTTTTTTGGTGTGTGTGTGTGTGTGTGTGTGTGTGTGTGTGTGTGTGGGCGAGGGAGAACCCAGTGCGAGGAAAACTGTAGCAGGATGGAGCGGAGACCTGTCAGCCTTGAGGGTGTAGCGCGCGGGGAAGGGACGGCGCCAGGAAGGGTGGAAGGGAAGGAGAGAAGAACGCGAAAGGGGACGAGGTAACAGGGAGGGAAAGGAGATGGAGAAATGTACATGAGGAGGAACTGCAGCGGAGAGAGGAGGAGGAAGTGGGAGAGAGACAAACAGACGTAAGAGGCAGACAGACAGACAAACAGACATAGAGCCAGACGTACACAGACACAGACAGACAGAAAGACAGAGGCAGACGGACAGACAGACATGGAGACATACAGACAAACAAAGATATGGGGACAGACATGCAGGCAGACATAAAGCTGGACGGATAGACATGGAGACAGACAAGCAGATCGGCGGAGAAACAGACAGATAGACAAATAGAATTATAGCAGAAAACCCGTGCCTCAAAATCGTTAATCTTGATAGCCAGAAATGTAACAGCACTCACGCCACCTTTGAATCGAGAGAAGAAAAAAAACATACAAGTGGAGCATACTCCCGACCATGCACAAAAAGCAGTCCCTGTGATCATGGCCGGTGCTCGTGCTGTCCATTGGCGGGCGAGGACGCGGTGCTACGGTAAAGGTCAGTAGCTGCGCGGCCCCGCCCTCCTCGTCCCCGTGACCCCCGCAGGCGGACACCATCACCATCACTCGTAAAAACTGGTCCACACTGCACTGAAGGAGGACAGCAGGCGGCGGTGACGGGGCGAGACAAAAAGCAGCGTCAGGCGAGGGAAGGAGGTGGAGCACTGAGGGCAATGCTTCTTCATTTTCCTCTATATAGATCACGAGCTCCCAACCCTTTTACCAGCGTCAGAAGAGGAAAAGAGGTGGAGCACTAAGGCCAGTGCTTCTTGTTCCTTTAGATTACGAGCTTCCCACCTTCTTCCCACCGAGTACCCTCCGAGTTATCAGACCATCGCCTGCTGCCCCACTAACAGTAACATGACACTGAATATAGAATACCAATTAAACCAAGACTAATTCAATTTACAGAACAATAGTGCTACGATGGTTATTATTAAATGACTGACAGTGTGATGACTTTATTAAGCAGTGAAGCATTAGCCATATAATCAAGGTACAGTGCTACTGTACAGGACGTGCACAGGAGTTATGAAAACACTCGAGATGAAAAACAGAAGTTGGTAACGGGCTGAGCGAAGGAGCCACTTCAGGAGAGGAAAGCAGGGGCGGACCAGAAAGGCCAATGCTTCTCGTTGCGCCCTCAGTGTATTTCCCGAGCCTTAGTGTCAATGGCTTCCTGGAAAATGTGTGTGCATGTGTGTGTATGTGTGTGTATGTGTGTATGTGTGTGTATGCGGACGGGCTGAGCGAAGGAACCACTTCAGGCGAGGGAAAGAAGCAGGGGGTGGAGCAGAAAGGCCAATGCTTCTCGTTGTGTCTCCTGTATATTTCCCGAGCTTTAATGTCAATCGCGTCCGGGATGGTGTGGCGGGAAGGTGTAATAAGGAGCTGCTTATACATTATCAGTCCCGGCGGTGGTGTTTTGGCTGTGGTACAGGAGAAGTGCTGCTGGGCGCTGAGTATACGTCTGTTTGTCTCAATGGCAGTGATTTTCAGACTTGATGATGATTTAATTCCTTGTGTTTACTGATAAGCGTCTAGATTAGCGCTTTACGTGATTCGGGCGAGCTGTTCTTTGGCGTGGTGTGTAGCAGTGTCAGAAGCGCCCTCGCCTGGCCTCTCCTCTTTTTTTTTCACGTGTTTTTATGGTGTGTGTGGGTGGGTGTATGTGAGAGAGAGAGAGAGAGAGAGAGAGAGAGAGAGAAATGGTCGAGGGAGACTACAATACCGTCAAATAAGTTGCAATCAATCCAATCCGTTTCAGTCTGTCGCTTTAAAATAGAGATAGACAGACAGACAGACAGACAAACGGATAGATAGATAGATAGGTAAATAGACAGATAGACAGATAGATAGACAAAAAGAAAGTGAAAAACAGATCAGTAATGGCAGGACACGGTCGGGCTGGAATCAAGGAGCGGGAAAAAGTCAGGTGTGGAGTGATTGCTATTTTGAGGTGCCTTCACTCCGACGCAATACCTGTCCGGCCGCCAGGTAGGAGCAGGCCGAGGAAAAAACACATCTATACATAATAACTTCCGCCCAGGTGTGTGTGTGTGTGTGTGTGTGTGTGTGTGTGTGTGTGTGTGTGTGTGTGTGTGTGTGTGTGTGTGAGTGCGTTTGTGCGTCTGAGTGTGCTTTTTTTTTTTTGTGTGTGTGTGTGTGTGCTACTTATTTTGGGTGAAGTTTGTAATTTTGTTCGTGATTATAAACTCGAAATATTTAACGTCGCCTTTCCCTTCCTCACACCATTGTTCTTTTTATTTCTTCTTTTTCTTTCTTTTCTTCGTATTACATTTTCTTCGATAGATTTTACGTTCTCTTCTTTACCATTTCCTTTTGTGTTCAATTTTCGTTATGTTTTTGTAAGGAGTCTTTTGAGCGTAGTGTGGTATCAATTTAAAGTGGAGATCTTGCGAAGAGTGAAATGTAATTGTGTGGGGGAAGTGAGTGTGTGTGTGTGTGTGTGTGTGTGTGTGTGTGTGTGTGTGTGTGTGTGTGTGTGTGTGTGTGTGTATGTGTGTGTGTGTCTGTGTATGTGTGTGTGTGTGTGTGTATGTGTGTGTGTGTGTGTGTGTGTCATCAATAACAGCAGCGACATCAATAACAGCAAGAATAACAACAATGCTAGCCAAAACAGCAACAGCAAATACTTTTGATCACACATGTCTAGCGTCACCCTCCTCCTCCACCTCCTCCAACTTCCCCCCCTCCTCCTCCTCTTCCTCCTCCTTCTCCTCGTCAAGTCTCGGTGCCAGTTTTTGCTGTGGACGGATGTTGAGTTAATTTTCCAGTCCTCCCTTACGCACTTACCTGGCCAGCAACTTTTTTTTTATTACTTTTATTACTTGTTTGTCTTCTTTTTTTTTATTCAGCTTTTTTAATGGCCTGACACATCTCCGTTTTATTTCCGAAGTGTTTTTTGTTTTCATTTGTCTTTGCTTCCTTCACCCCTTCCAATCATTCTGAGGGAGGGCAAAGGAAGGACAAGAGTAGGAGAGGTTAGTAGTGGATTGCTTTTGAATCATCTACTACAAGACATAGACGCGTACGTTTAGTAAAAGAAAAGAAATACTGATGTTAATCCGAGGAGGAAGAGGGAATGATTTATGTACCGCCATTAAAACACATAAAAGAAAAGAAGTATTTACGTTCGTTTAGCTGAAAAAAATTGAGAAGAGTAAAACAGAAGGAAGCTAATTTCAGTCCCGTGAGATGGAGGGATGTGGTCACTTAAATCGATTTCAAGGTGTTACGTCCACTTGCCTTCTAAACCACACGAAATTTCAACACACGTGGATTCAAATAGTGAGAAGAGTAAAAGAAAATTCAAGCTAATGTCAGCCTCTTGAGATGGAGGGATGTGGCTGCTGCGGTTCACGTCCAGCATGTTATTTCCTCACGTATTATTGGACACATAAAACGCCCACGCATCATCACTGCACACCTGCCGGCCTGCCTCACCTGCGTCTGGCATCGTTCGGAGCCACGAAACCCGGAAAGAGAATGGAACGTACGAGTATGTTGCAGCCAAGAAAGCGTGGAATGATGCGTTTGCTCATTATATATATTTTTTTCTTTTAAGTGGCGTCATATTCTTTAAAACCTAACGACAGTGATGGATGATGGCGAGGTGGGAAGATTGATTTGATGTGGTAAATAATTGAACGTAGAGGTCTTTTTCGTCAGCTTATTGTATACCGTTTTGACCATTAAGTTCTACCTACGTTACTATTATCATCATTATCATCTTCAAAATTCTGGACATTAGATACTGAGTGGAGGAAATAAAAAGTAATTGATCAAGCAAGTATAATGTGCTTTTTTATCACTGAGCTACTGACGTTAGAT
This sequence comes from Eriocheir sinensis, assembly GCF_024679095.1. Lineage (NCBI taxonomy): Eukaryota > Metazoa > Arthropoda > Malacostraca > Decapoda > Varunidae > Eriocheir > Eriocheir sinensis. The sequence goes on from NW_026111677.1 coordinate 398,591, forward strand.
GTTGCTAAAGCATTAGTCAATACCGAACATGGAAAGATATTGAGAGAAGAGAAGTTCATAAAAACAAAAGAAAATATCGTATACAACAGTTCTCTATGGTGTGATGCATTTTTATTAACACACTCACCGAAGATACTGATGTGAGTTAGATGCGCGAAGCCTCAGTGCTCGGAGAAGTTACATTGCCCAAATAGAGAGAGAGAGAGAGAGAGAGAGAAAGGAAGGAAGGGTGTGAGTTCGGTGCGCGAAGAAAATAAAGAAAATGAGAAGAAAAAGATGTGGTTCAGAAGGGAAAGTTGAGAGCTGAAATAAAAATAAAAATGAAAAATAATGCATCAAACAGCAGCAACGTCCCCAATGATTCACCGAAACTCATCTTACCTTCTTCAGACTCATTTACTTAATTATAATGCGTCAATTACATGTCTCATTCAATCACATATTTTTTTAAGGGTCCTGAGTACAGAAGGTCGTTTGAAATTGCCATTATTTATGTATCTGCGTGGAGTTCTTTATTCATTTAGTGTGTGCGTTCTAATGGTCGAGGGTGAGGACGGGAGGAGGTGACAGCCGGATTAATTGAACAGACAGAAGAGAAGGAGAGGGTAAAGCGAGGGAGATGATGTCAGGAGGGAAGAGAAGAAGATACAACCATTAATCTTTTGTATCATGCCAGGTAACGGAGTAAAGAGAGAGAGAGAGAGAGAGAGAGAGAGAGAGAGAGAGAAAAATAAATATAAAAAAAAATGTATATGAGGAGAATAGAGGAGATAATTACTAAGCACAAACAATAAAATATATAAGTAAAAAAAACGCAAAAAAGAAAGGTGAACTAGAAATGAAAAGATAAGATACGGAACATGATGAAGAAACAGGAAAACAAGAAAAAGTAAAGAAAATAGAAAAAGAGGAGGAGGAAGAGAAGGAGACAAGATAATTCCCTCCGTAAACAGAGAAAAGTTAATCAGAAATGGGAAAAATGAGATAAGGAAAACGAAAAAACAGGAAAATAAGAAAAAAAAGTAAAGAAAATAGGAAAAAGAGGAGGAAGAGGAGACAAGATAATTCCCTCCGCAAACAGAGAAAAGTTAACAGAAATGTAAAAAAAATATGATAAGGAAAACGAGAAAAAAACATAAGAAATAAGAAAAAGTAAAGAAAATAGAAAAAAAAAGAGGAGGAAGAGGAGACAAGATAATTCCCTTCGCAAACAGAAAAAAAGTTAATCAGAAATGAAAAAAAAAATAAGATAAGAAACACGAGCAAAACAGGAAAATAAGAAAAAAAAGACGAAATAAGAAAAAGAGGAAGCGGAGGAGACAAAGATTTATCGCTCTCCGCAAACAGACGTCGCTATTAACCTTTTCCCTCAGTATTCACCATAAATCGAGTGTCTTCCCATTCGTTCCGCTTGGCACCTCATTATTTGCTTTATTCACTTATTTATCTCCCCGCCGCACTGTGTCTCGCCTGCAAGTGTTGGGCGGCGTGACATCCCGGTGCTCACGTCTCGTCCCCCCACCCCCACCCCCACCCCGACCGAGTGCCTGCTTGTATAATGTGTTTTGGTCTCCCGGAGGTGTTGTGGTGGTGGTGGTGGTGGTGGTGATTGTGGTTCGTCCTCTTGCTCTTGTTTTTTACTTTCAATTTTCTCTTCAATTTTTTTTTCTCTCTCTCTCTCTCTCTCTCTCTCTCTCTCTCTCTCTCTCTCTCTCTCTCTCTCTCTCTCTCTCTCTCTCTCTCTCTCTCTCTCTCTCTCTCACTGTGTGTGTGTGTGTGTGTGTGTGTGTGTGTGCACTGTGCAGTCCTTCAGGCTTGTATCAGGGCGTTAGCGACTGAATGTGCCTGTGTGTGCCTGTGTGAGCCTGCCTGTGCCTGTGTGAGCCTTCCTGTGCCTGTGTGTGCCTGTGTGAGCCTGCCTGTGCCTGTGTGAGCCTGCCTGTGCCTGAGGGTACCGGCCCCAGCACGCCGGGCACGTCGCAGCCTTACCCGGGCAAGCGGTGCGGGCGGCGGCGTTTCAACGTGTTCGCCGCTTCTCGAGTTGCAGCGGCTCATGTTTCTGCTTATTTAGTTTTGTAATCTCAGTTTTAATTTCTGGATGAAAACAAGCTTTGTGCACAAGTCCTGCTCTCATCCCTGCGCGTGAGGGGCGCGCAGGAGTACTGAAATTAATTACGGAGCACACGGCGAGGCTACCGCGGCGCTGAAATAACCTCGTGTTTGTTTACTTTGTGCGAGTGGTGCTCTCCCGCCGCTGTTATGATACCCTTTATTCTTCCCTGCGGCTGCCGGTTAGTATTTTGGGTCGAGCGAGCTTCCCCGGGCGAGGGGCGGCGCCGCGAAGATAACCTCACCCTCCCAGGTCATACGTGCTGTTTGTTCCTATTATCTACTGAATTATTTATGGACCAATATTTTATGCATGCCTCCTTAAGCTTAAAGTCATCTGTGTTAATTTTTTATATTGCTAATTAACCTAACTTATTATTTTCCTCGAAACCTCTACCTCTCTCATAATTATTTATCTTCTCAAACCTCTTTTGATCATAGACTGATAATTTGATTGCGCTCCTTTTCAATTGCTTTTTCTTGCATCTGGTAAGTAGGTTTCTTAGCCCTGGAAACTCAATAATAATTTTTAACTTTCTTCTTTCCACAGGTAAGTCATTTGTGAAGGTGACACCAAAGGGACAGGAGATGGAGAAGAAGTGGACGCAGAGCACGTCGTGAGGTGACGGGAGTGTCGACACGGCGCAGCGAGAGGCGAGTGTATTAGATAATAGCAGGAGACTTTGAGTCATGGGAGCTGAACGGGGCTACCGGAGGATAAGTAGAATGTGCTGAGTCTCCATTACAGGAGTTACGTAAAGTCACAAGTATAGATGCAAAAACTGAAGGTATTTGCAACGTTTGTATTGATCTTTGCACACAACATTTCATAAGTGGCATTGTTACTCATCAGTCTCATCCTGTTGATCTCAACAGCTCTGTTGCCGCCTCTCGCGTACGTGTTAGAACCCTCACGATCGGTGCAGTCGGATGAGCCTGTAGTGAAAGCTTGTGTAGGAAAAAAGAATCAGCAGCTCGGCGGAAGTAAAAGCATGATTTTTTTTGCGTGCAGTCAATTACAGTTTTCAGAGTGCACATGTATATAGCTTATGAGCGGCGACACGTCTGCTCACTCTCCACCCCCCCCCCCCCCCTGCAAGCCGGCTGGCGGGGAGGGGGTGACCCACTCTGGTGCCGCGCGGCCGTGGCTCCATGACGTGCATGGAGTCAGTCACCCCGGCAACAACGGGCCGGGCCACCGCTGCTCGGCGGCCGCCCGGCACGTGTTGCGGTGGCGGCGGCGATCATATGACGCGGCTGTTCCGTGGCTCTCTTGTGGCGCTGCTGCAGCCGGCTGGCTGTGTACTGCTCTGGCGGGGGGACTAGAACAGCATGTTTAATTTCCTACTTGTTCTCTATCGGGTGTTGGGCTCTGCTAAGAATTGGCGCACAAGCTTCCGGAAGGATTGTAAATGAATGTTTCTACATATTGTTCTATTACTTTGAAATTAGTTATTTTCATTATGATTAAATTACGAATATATTTTATTACATATATATGGAAAAGTTTTATTGGTTGTAAAATCCTTATTAGTTGAGCAGGTTTTGAGGGATGCATGGAAACAAATGACCGAAGCAGAAGCCGCGTCGCGGCACCTGTCTCCTTTTCGACAGAAGTTTTTCTTTTCCCGGACACGCAACTCTCCCAACGAAAATATACAAGTTTAAAGCCGTGGATTCCGCCAAAAATAGCCGTGAACAGGCAGGAAAGAGGATGCAGTTGCCTTGGGGTGAGTGTTATAGTGGCGATAAATCAACTGCCGACGATTATAAGACGATAAGAGTGAGAAATGGTGAATTGTTTCACCGACTCGGCAGCGCCGCGTCGCCTCCCTTCCTCGTGTGTGTGTGTGTGTGTGTGTGTGTGTGTGTGTGTGTGTGTGTGTGTGTGTGTGTGTGTGTGTGTGTGTGTGTGTGTGTGTGTGTGTGTGTGTGTGTGTGTGTGTGTGTGTTTGTGTGTGTGTGTGTGTGTGTGTGTGTGTGTGTGTGTGTGTGTGTGTGTGTGTGTGTGTGTGTGTGTGTGTGTGTGTGTGTGTGTGTGTGTGTGTGTGTGTGTGTGTGTGTGTGTGTGTGTGTGTGTGTGCACACTTGCTCCGATTCTAGTATTTCCCATTCTCCTTTTAATATTTCTATTTCGCTTCTCTCCATGGTTCATTTTCAGTCCTTTTATTTTCATCCTGGAAAGTCGCACGAAAGCACACGTTGCCTGGAGCCTCAGTCCTCGCCGCAGAGAACAGTGGCAACAGCTCCGGGCCACAAGGTCACAGCTTTCACGAGCATTATGTTTTGCCTCACAAATGTTGTCTTTGGGGTTAGATATGTTAATGCGTGTTTGAGGAAGCGCAATTCTTCCCCTGTTTGAGACTGCGCAGACCTCGGCGAGCAGACATGATGTTATTTTAATGCTGTTTATGTTAGGGGAAAACTGCTTGTGTGTGTCTGTCTTTGGGGCGTGTCGTTGACCAAGACCAACACGCGAGTCACGCTCCCTCGGGTGCTCCTCCGGAAACAGAGTGCAAGCGACTCGTTTTTGTCTTCTTGTCTAATCTTTTTACGAGCCACCTAATCACCAATCACGGGGGATTACTCTTTTGATTCTAATCTTATTCGTCTTGAGCAAGGTGGTGGTTGTGCAGGGCCGGAGGGAAGGAGGAAGGGAGGGGGAGGAAAGGAGGGAGAGGAAAAGAGGAAGGGCATGAGGTATCACTGGCCAGACGGTGAATATTATGCTGGAAAATGATGTGGTTGTTTTAGGGTGACTGATCTAAACACACACACACACACACGCACACGCACACACACGCACACGCACACGCACTCACATACACAAGAAACAGATGGGGGGAAGTTATATCACCACCACCACCACCACCACCACCACTAATCCCCCCCCCCTACCACCAGCACACCTCAGAGCGTATCAGCCGCATCATCTCCCCTCCGCATCTCATTAAGTTAAGAAGACAATGGTTTAAATAAGAAAAGAGGGAGAAAACAAATGAGCCACGCCAAGATGCCTTAACCTCTCCCTCCTCCTTCTTCATCTCCCTGACATCCTCCTCCTCCTCCTCCTCTTCCTCCTTCTTTCTGATGGTGCCACGTCTTCTTAAGGTCCGCATTCTTAGCTGCTTTCGGCTCTCACAAGAAATACTTCCAAAGGTCACAAAGAAGATTAGTCTGATTTTCGTGAGTATTTTCCCATTCGTGGCGTAAAAGCCTCTTGTCAAACTATCCCAAGGTTCAGAAAATTACCCATGGAAATCCCCACAACCTTCACGAAAGCCTTATCGAATGTGGATGTGTAAGCCCTGAAAAGTTTAAGCATATGGGGTTATTAAGAGGCATATTCACAAACATTTCGGCGCCCAAGCACAGATATTTGACAAGCCTTTCGTAGGAGTTTCGGGCAGTTTCAGAGGTACTTTTATGACCCTTCTGGTAGTTCGATTATCCATCTGTACCATGAACTTAAAAAAACACTCATTAAACTCCGATTGATCTTCATATCTGCCTTTGTTAATAGTTGATGTTAGAAGGGGAAGCGTCTGAGAATACCATCCTTATTCTCTCCCTTCTGCCTCGCCTCCTCCACCATAAGAGAGGCCAGACCGACGAAGGTGATGTAGAGCTCACAATTATCGTATCAACACAAATAGGTTTTAGGTCAACTTTTTTCTTCATATTCCTTTATTTCCACAGGTCACGGGTTAGTGCTGTAGCAATTAGGTGAACGGTATAATTTCTTTTGTCTTGTTGTGTTCCATGTTGCGTTGTGTCTCTCTCGTGTTCCACCTATTAGTGTTATTTTTTTCCCTGTAGATACATTGTTCTGGACGTGTTTAATTGTGTTTTGGTAATTTGATGCGAGTTCTAGTTAGGTCTGGAGTGTTGGTTTAGTTTTGCTTTTATCGATCTGAACTCACATCGACTTGATTTCTTGGTTGTTTGAGGCTGTTTATATGACAACTATGGGGCCCTTGTAATTGATTTTTTGCATATTCTTTGCTTCATTAACTTCGTATTGGACTTCATGACATGTACGACCGCTTTGAGTAATTTTTTGCTTGTTAAATGTTTCAAGTGGTATGAATATCAGCCTACACACACACACATACACACACACACACACACACACACACACACACACACACACACACACACACACACACACACACACACGATCAAATCACCGCTGCGAGGCTTCATTACTCCGGACATTCTCGCCTGGAAAGCCCCAAGGAGTCCCAGGGTCCGCCGCGGGACGGGTCACAGGGGTCAGGGGTCAGAAGTGCGTGGACCAGACCAGTACAGGTGTCAGCCCTCACTGGTCTGCTTACTCGCCGCCAGTACCTGTGAATCACGCTTTTTTCTTTTTTTTTTCTCTTATCTTAAATATGCTGATGTTAACTTTCTTGCGTCACGCTGATAATATTTTCTTTTATGCGTATTATTATTTTTTTTGTGTGTGTGTGCGTGCGTGTATGTTGCCCATTTTTTCTTTTTCTTTTTTTTCTTTCCATACGTTTCTCATCAACCAGTTTTTTTTTTCTTCCATCACCATCATCACCAACAGTCAACACCACCCTCATTACCACCACTACGAAACCACCTCAATCACTACCACTATAATAACAACAAACAAACAAACAAACAAACAAACAAACACCAAATAACATAAACCTTATATACTTCAGCATATTCTTGCACCTATTTCCTATTCTGTGTATTTCTTTATATGGCTCAATGCGTCCAAATGCTCATCCGGGACACTTTACATTAAAGTCGGCGGACACATCTGACCCGAACGCGTCCCCTCAGAGAGAAATCCCCTTCCACTTGGGCCGGACTCGAACCTGGGTCCCGATTTCTCTCCGGCATCAGTACGGGGAGGTCTTGGTGCCAGGGAGATGAGACCAGATAACAATGGCGGAGATCCCGAATGACACTGATGCTGTAATTAGGCCCAAATAACAGCCCAGTTAGATTATAGTCAAGTCCCATTCAGATCTCTTCCCATCACCGTCTCCGCGGCCCCCTCCAGCCCCCCTTACCCTCCCTTCCTCCGGCTCTCCCTTCCTCGAACCCTCCTTCCCCTCCCTGACTCACTCTATCTTCCTGTATCGTAGCCTCCCTCCTCCTCCTCTTCCTCTTCTGCCTATACCTCCTTTTCCAATCACCTCTCATCCTCCTCCACCTGCCTCCTCCTCCTCCTCCTCCCGTACCCTTATGCCTCTACTTCCAATCACCTCGCATCCTCCTCCACCTGCCTCTCCTCCTCCTCCTCCTCCTCCTCCTCCTTCTCCCGTTCCATACAGGCCTCCTCCGTGCCACACATCCTCCCCGTTTGTCTGCTGGTCGTCATAGCGGCCGACGACCCCTCTTCGCCTCGCCTCCTCCCATCATTTCATGGTAACCCATACTTAAGCCCGAAAATGAAGGGCCTCCTCTATGGG